>NW_027671183.1:0-46000 GCF_964165515.1 Mesoplodon bidens
AGAAGGGCAATCACAGATTCATTAAACAAACTTATGGTTCACCAATGGATAGGTGTGAGGATTGGTTTCATTACGATATCGGGGTTAACAGACATATACAAACACAGGTGACATATATAATCACCAAAGACCTACGGAATACCAAGAGAAGACTACTCAACATTCTGTCATAATGTACCTGGAAAAAGGATCCCAGGAAGAACACACATCTGTATATGTGTAAAAGAACCACATCTTCCACACCTACAACAAGCCAAACATTGTAATCAAACTTGCTGTAATAAAAAATAAAAATTTAAATTAAAAATACGAACAAGAAGTAGGGAGACAAACTTGAGGGGCTTTCTCCTGGCACATTCCATTCTAAATTCCAATCTAGAACACGACTTCCATTGAGGCTCTGTTGCCCTATTAACCAGATTTGGTAAGGGAGACCTGCTGCCACCTTGTGGCCGTTTCACACAACAGCAGCTTTAATCCCAGCGCTAATGGTCAGTTGATATTCAAAATCATTGCAGGCCTGTAAATGACACCTGCCCTGAAAACAAATCCTGGGGTCACATATCGACCAAAAAATTCAAAGGACGTCCATATTTCAAAACGACCGTTTCAAACGGCATATTTTATGCACATTAGTGTTCTGCTTCTTTTTCTTTCTTTCTTTTTTGGTTAAAAAGCGGGGAATGGAAAAAGGCATCCCTCAGAATGGGCGAAAATAGTTGCAAACGAATCAATGGACAAAGGTTTAATCTCCAATATATATAAACAGCTCATGCAGCTTAATATTACAAAAACAAACAACCCAACACAAAAATGGGCAGAATATCTAAAGAGACGTTTCTTCAAAGAAGACACAGAGATGGCAAAGACGCAAATGAAAAGCTGCTCAAGAGCACTAATTATTAGAGAAATGCAAATCAAAACTACAATGAGGTATCACCTCACACCTGTTAGAATCGGCATCATCAGAAAATCTACAGACAACAAATTCTGGGGAGGGTGTGGACAAAAGGAGACCTCTTCCACTATTGTTGGGAATGTAAATTGATACAGTCACTATGGAGAACAGTATGGAGTTTCCTTAAAAAACCTACAAATAGAAACCTTGACTTTCCCTAACCCTAACCATAGCCTGGAACGGAAACCTACCACCAACCGTGCACCTTATCTACGCGGTACACTAATCCTAACCCGTACGCTGGCACTAACCAGTGAGTCAACATGTACCCTGACACTAACACGTTTCCGTACCCTCAGCTGTGCCCCAAACCTTGCCGTTGCCTATCCTTAACCTTTGCCCGGAACAGAAACCTACCATCAGCCCTACACCTTACCCTAAACCGTACCCTAATCCTAATCCATACGTCAACACGTACCCTGACCCTAACACGTTTCCGTACCCTCACCTCTGCCATAAATCTTGCCGTTCCCTTACCTTAACCCTAGCCCGGAACGGAAAACTACCACCAACCCTACACCTTACCTTACGCCATACCCTAATCCTAATTCGTATGCTGACACTAACCTGTGCATCAACACGTACCCTGACCCTAACACGTTTCGTACCCTCACCTGTGCCCTAAACTTTGCCAGTCCCTAAACATAACCCTAGACTGGAACGGAAACCTACCACCAACCCTACACCTTACTCTATGCGGTACCCTAATCCTCATGCGTACGCTCACACTAACCCGTGAGTCAACACGTACCCTGAACCTAACACATTTCCGTACCATCACCTGTGCCCTATACCTTGCAATTCGCTATCCCTAACCCTACACCGGAATGTAAACCTACCGCCATCCGTACACCTTACTGTACGCCGTACCCTAATCCTAATGCGTACGATGACACTATTCCATGCATCAACATGCACCATGAACCTAACACGTTTCTGTACCCTCACCTGTGCCCTAAGCCTTGCCGTTCACTAACCCTAACCCTAGCCCTGAACTGAAACCCACCACCAGCCCTACACCATACCCTATGCCGTACCCTACTCCTGGCCTGTATGCTGGCACTGACCCGTGCGTCAGCACGTAGCCTGCCTCTCCCAAGTTTCCGTACCCTCACCTGTGCCCTTAGCCTTGCCGTTCCCTAACCCTAACCCTAGCCCAGAACGGAAACCCACCACCAGCCCTACACCTTACCCTACGCCGTACCCTACTCCTGGCCCCTACGCTGGCACTGACCCATGCGTCAGCAGGTAGCCTGACCCTCCCACGTTTCCGTACCCTCACCTGTGCCCTAAAACTTGACGTTCCCTAACCCTAATCAAACCGCGGAATGGACACCCACCACCAGTCTTACACCTTACCCTACGCCGTACCCTACTCCTGGTCCACACCCTGGCACTGACCCGTGCTTCAGCATGTAGCCTGACCCTCCCACGTTTCCGTACCCTCACCTGTGCCCTAAGCCTTGCCGTTCCCTAACCCTAACCCTACACTTTACCCTACGCCATACCCTATTCCTGGGCCGTACGCTGGCACTGACACTTGCGTCAGCACGTAGCCTGACCCTCCCACGTTTCTGTACCCTCACCTGTGCCCTAAGCCTTGCCATTCCCTAACCCTAACCCTAGCCGGGAACGGAAACCCACCACCAGCCCTACACCTTACCCTACGCCGTACCCTACTCCTGGGCCGTACACTGGAACTGACCCTTGTGTAAGCACGTAGCCTGCCACTCCCATGTTTCCATACCCTCACCTGTGCCCTAAGCCTTGCCGATCCCTAACCCTAACCCTACCCTGGAACAGAAACCCACCACCAGCCCTACACCTTACCCTACGCCGTACCCTAATTCTGGCGCGTACGCTGGCAGTGACCCGTGTGTCAGCACGTAGCGTGCCTCTCCCTCATTTCCGTACCCTTACCTGTGCCCTAAGCCTTGCCGTTCCCTAACCCTAACCCGGAACAGAAACCCACCAACAGCCCTACACCTTACCCTACTCCGTACCCTAATCCTGGCCCGTACACTGGCACTGAACCGTGCGTCAGCACATAGCCTGACCCTCCCACGTTTCTGTACCCTCAGCTGTGCCCTAAGCCTTGCCGTTCCCTAACCCTAACCCTAGCGCGGAATGGAAACCCACAACCAGCCCTACACCATACTTTACTCCTGACCCGTACGTTGGCACTGACACGTTTGTCAGCACGTAGCCTGCCTCTCCCACGTGTCCCTATGCTCACCTGTTCCCTAAACCTTGCCGTTCCCTAACCCTAACCTGGAACGGAAACCCACAACCAGCCCTACACGTTACCCTATGCTGTACCCTACTCCTGGCCCTTACGCTGGCACTGACACGTGCGTCAGCACACAGCCTGACCATCCCACGACCCTCCCAATACAGAAATGGGCAGAAGATCTCAAGAGACGTTTCTTAAAAGAAGACACAGAGATGGCCAAGATGCACATGAGAAGCTGCTCAAGAGCACTAATTATTAGAGAAATGCAAATCAAAACTACAATGAGGTATCACCTCACACCTGTTAGAATCGGCATCATCAGAAAATCTACAAACAACAAATTCTGGGGAGGGTGTGGACAAAAGGAGCCCTCTTCCACTATTGGTGGGAATGTAAATTAATAGAGTCACTATGGAGAACACTATGGAGTTTCCTTAAAAAATCTAGAAATAGAATTACCATCTGATCCAGCAATTCCACTTCTGGGCATATACCCAAAGAAAACCATAAATCAAAAAGGCACATTCACCACAATGTTCATTGCAGCACTATTAACAATAGCCAGGTAATGGAAGCAACCTAAACGCCCAAAGACAGATGAATGGATAAAGATGGGGTACATATATAAAATGGAATATTACTCGGCCATAAAAAGGAATGAATCTGGGTCATTTGTAGAGACATCGATGGATCTAGAGACTGTCATACAGAATGCAGTAAGTCAGAAAGGGGAAAACAAATATTCTATATTAATGCATATATGTGGAACCTAAAAAATTGTACAGATGAACTGGTTTGCAGGGAAGAAATAGAGACACAGAGGTAGAGAACAAACGTATGGACACCAAGTGTGGGAAGCCATGGGGTGGTGGTGGTGGGATGAGTTGTGAGATTGAGATTGACCTGTATACATGTATATGCATAAAACAAATAACTAATAATAACCCGCTGTATAAAAAAGTAAATAAAATTAAATTTCAAAATTATAAAAAATAAAACAGAAAAAAGTTCTTCCCTTCACACAGATGTATTTAGAGGAATGAATTATTTCCATGCTTATACCTATAAATACATAAAAGAGGAATAAAAGCTAACTTGAACCATAAACGAAGAAAAACCTGAACCGACCAGTTATACAGAGAAAAACACTATCAGGGCACTTCCTCCAACGGTAAACAATATTGAAATTGTTCGGAGGTGGGGAATCATCTCCCATACAGCCAGCAACCCACACCCCACACAAGGAGCTTCCTCATTGCAAAGCGAGGGGACCGAGCCGAGGCATCTCTGAACAAAGGTGAGCTGAGCCCCAGGCCAGCTGTGGCTGAACTGTTCCCACCCTTCCCAGGTAAATCACCTGAATATGTACAAGGGCTTGAAAGACTAGAGAAGGGCCGTGGAGCCACACCAGCGACAGCACGCAGGCCAACTTGGTGCCTGCAGGCCAGCCAGGGTGGTCCTGGCCCCGGGCGCTCTTCCGGAAGCTTTCCATTGTCCTGCCTGAGATACCCCACTTGTCCCGGCCCCCACTGCTTTTTTCCTTCCTCACCTCTGTCCGGAGAGAAATTCCAGCGGAAGGTATGGGTGACACATCCACCTCCTTACAGGAGGCAGCCTGGCAACTCCTTCAGAAAGGCCAGCAGAACCCCACTCACACCGGGCCACCAACAATGCTGTGGCCCCTCACTCCCTCCCACCAGCACAGCCCCGAGACTGCTCACGGGGCAGAGAATATGGAGGCAGGCACAGCTTCAGGGGCTATTGCTGCATGGAGCGCTGTTTATATTGACCTCAACCAGGCACACCTGGGGAGGGCCGGCCGGCAGGATAAGGCTGCCCACGTCAGCTAATCCACAACCCGCAGGGAAGCACATTGTTGAAAAGGGACCTCGCTAAGTCAGAATAGAAGGCAAGGAAAAAAAGGACACAATGCCTTTTACAGCACCGTAGATGAGTCTAGAGGTAATCACGTGACATGTAGTAAGTCAGAAAGTGAAAGACACATATCATATCATATCACTTATAGGTGTTACCTAAAAATGGATACCAGGGCAGATATTTCCACCGAGAAGGGCAATCAGAGATTCATTAAACAAACTTATGGTTCACCAATGGAAAGGTTTGAGCATTGGTTTCATTACGATATCGGGGTTAACAGACTTATACAAACACAGGTGACATATATAATCACCAAAGACCTACGGAATACCAAAAGACTACTCAACATTCTGTCATAACGTACATGGGAAAAGGATCCCAGGAAAAACCGACATCTGTATATGTGTAAAAGAACCACATCTTCCACACCTACAACAAGCCAAACATTTTAATCAAACTTGCTGTAATAAAAAATAAAAATTAAATTAAAAACACGAACAAGAAGTAGGGAGACTAACTTGAGGGGCTTTCTCCTGGCACATTCCATTCTAAATTCCAATCTAGAACACGACTTCCATTGAGGCTCTGTTGCCCTAGTAACCAGAATTGGTAAGGGAGAACTGCTGCCACCTTGTGGCCGTTTCACACAACAGCAGCTTTAATCCCAGCGCTAATGGTCAGTTGATATTCAAAATCATTGCAGGCCGGAAAATGACACCTGCCCTGAAAACAAATCCTGGGGTCACATATCGACCAAAAAATTCAAAGGACGTCCATATTTCAAAACGACCGTTTCAAAAGCCATATTTTACGCACATTAGTGTTCTTCTTCTTTTTGTTTCTTTACTTTTTGGTTAAAAAAACGGGAATGGAAAAAGGCATCCCTCAGAATGGGCGAAAATCGTTGAAAACGAATCAATGGACAAAGGTTTAATCTCCAATATATAAACAGCTCATGCAGCTTAATATTAAAAAAAACAAAATACCCAATACAAAAATGGGCAGTAGATCTAAAGAGACGTTTCTTCAAAGACGACACAGAGATGGCCAAGACGCACATGAAAAGCTGCTGAAGAGCACTAATTATTAGAGAAATGCAAATCGAAACTACAATGAGGTATCACCTCACACCTGTTAGAATCGGCATCATCAGAAAATCTACAAAAAACAAATTCTGGGGAGGGTGTGGACAAAAGGATCCCTCTTCCACTATTGGTGGGAATGTAAATTGATACACTCACTATGGAGAACACTATGGAGTTTCCTTAAAAAAACTAGAAATAGAATTACCATCGGATCCTGCAATCCCACTTCTGGGAATAGACCCAGAGAAAACCATAAATCAAAAAGGCACATTCACCACAATGTTCATTGCAGCACTATTTACAAAGGCCAGGTAATGGAAGCAACCTAAATGCCCTCACACAGATGAATGGATAAAGATGTGGTACATGTATAAAATGGAATATTACTCAACCATAAAAAGGAATGAAACTGGGTCATTTGTAGAGACATCGATGGATCTAGAGACAGTCATACAGAATGAAGTAGGTCAGAAAGAGGAAAACAAATATTGTATATTAATGCATATATGTGGAACCTAAAAAATGGTACAGATGAACTGGTTTGCAGGGAAGAAATAGAGACACAGAGGTAGAGAACAAACGTATGGACACCAAGTGTGGGAAGCCATGGGGTGGTGGTGGTGGGATGAGTTGGGAGTTTGAGATTGACCTGTATACATGTATATGCATAAAATACATAACTAATAATAACCTGCTGTATATAAAAGTAAATAAAATTAAATTTCAAAATCTTAAAAAATAAAATTTAAATATAAAACAGAAAAAATTTCTTCGCTTCACACAGATGTATTTATAGGAAAGAATTATTTCCATTCTTATATCTATAAATATATAAAAGAGGAATAAAATCTAACTGGAACCATAAAAGGAAAAAAACCTGAACCCACCAGTTATACAGAGGAAAACCCTATCAGGGAACTTGCTCCAGCGGCAAACAATTCTGAAATTGGTCAGAGGTGGGAATCATCCCCATACAGCCAGCAACCCACACCCCACACAAGGAGCGTCCTCATTGCAAAGCTGGGGGACCGAACCAAGGCATCTCTGAAAAAAGGTGAGCTGAGCCCAAGGCCAGCTGCTGCTGAACTGTTCCCACCCTTCCCAGGTAAAACACCTGAATATGTACAAGGGCTTGAAAGACTAGAGGAAGGGCTGTGGAGCCACACCAGCAACAGCACGCAGGCCAACTTGGTGCCTGCAGGCCAGCCAGGGTGGTCCTGCTCCCGCGCGCTCTTCCGGAAGCTTTCCATTGTCCTGCCTGAGATACCCCACCTGTCCCGGCCCCCACTGCGTTTTTCCTTCCTCACCTCTGTCCGGAGAGAGACTCCAGCGGAACGTATGGGTGACACATCCTCTTCTTTACAGGTGGCAGCCTGGCAACTCCTGCAGAAAGGCCAGCAGTACCCCACTCACACCGGGCCACCAACAAAGCTGTGGCCCCTCATTCCCTCCCACCAGCACAGCCCCGAGACTGCTGACGGGGCAGAGAATATGGAGTCAGGCACAGCTTCAGGGGCTATTGCTGCCTGGAGCGCTGTTTATATTGACCTCAACCAGGCACAAATGGGGAGGGCCGGGCGGTAGAGTAAGGCTGCCCAGGTCAGCTAATCCACAACACTCAGGGAATCACATTGTTGAAAATGGACCACACTAAGGCAGAAGAGAAGCCAAGGAAAAAAAGAACACAATGCCATTTGCACCACCGTAGATGAGTCTAGAGGTAATCACATGACTTGTAGTAAGTCAGAAAGTGAAAGACACATATCATATCATATCACTTATAGGTGTTACCTAAAAATGGATACCAGGGCAGATATTTCCACCGAGAAGGGGAATCAGAGATTCATTAAACAAACTTATGGTTCACCAATGGAAAGGTGTGAGGATTGGTTTCATTACGATATCGGGGTTAACAGACTTATACAAACACAGGTGACATATATAATCACCAAAGACCTATGGAATACCAAAAGACTACTCAACATTCTGTCATAACGTACATGGGAAAAGGATCCCAGGAAAAACAGACATCTGTATATGTGTAAAAGAACCACATCTTCCACACCTCCAACAAGCCAAACATTGTAATCAAACTTGCTGTAATAAAAAATAAAAATTAAATTGAAAACATGAACAAGATGTAGGGAGACAAACATGAGGGGCTTTCTCCTGTCACATTCCATACTAAATTCCAATCTAGAACACGACTTCCATTGAGGTTCTGTTGCCCTAGTAACCAGAATTGGTAAGGGAGAACTGCTGCCACCTTGTGGCCGTTTCACACAACAGCAGCTTTAATCCCAGCGCTAATGGTCAGTTGATATTCAAAATCATTGCAGGCCTGTAAATGACACCTGCCCTGAAAACAAATCCTGGGGTCACATATCGACCAAAAAATTCAAAGGACGTCCATATTTCAAAACGACCGTTTCAAAAGCCATATTTTACGCACATTAGTGTTCCGCTTCTTTTTGTTTCTTTCCATGGATGGATCTAGAGACTGTCATACAGAAAGAAGTAGGTCAGAAAGAGGAAAACAAATATTGTATATTAATGCATATATGTGGAACCTAAAAAATTGTACAGATGAACTGGTTTGCAGGGAATAAATAGAGACACAGAGGTAGAGAACAAACGTATGGACACCAAGTGTGGGAAGCCATGGGGTGGTGGTGGTGGGATGAGTTGGGAGATTGAGATTGACCTGTATACATGTATATGCATAAAATACATAACTAATAATAACCTGCTGTATAAAAAAGTAAATAAAATTAAATTTCAAAATGATAAAAAATAAAATTTAAAAATAAAACAGAAAAATGTTCTTCCCTTCTCATAGATGTATTTATAGGAATGAATTATATCCATGCTTATATCTATAAATACATAAAAGAGGAATAAATGCTAACTTGAAACATAAAAGAAGAAAATCCTGAGCCCACCAGTTATACAGAGGAAACCCCAATCCGGGCACTTGCTCCAGCGCTAAACAATTCTGAAATTGGTCAGAGGTGGGGAATCATCTCCCATACAGCCAGCAACCCACACCCCACACAAGGAGCGTCCACATTGCAAAGCTGGGGGACCGTGCCGAGGCATCTCTGGATAAAGGTGAGCTGAGCCCCAGGCCAGCTGCTGCTGCACTGTTCCCACCCTTCCCAGGTAAAACACCTGAATATGTACAAGGGCTTGAAAGACAAGAGGAAGGGCCGTCTAGCCACACCAGCGACAGCACGCAGGCCAACTTGGTGCCTGCAGGGCAGCCAGGGTGGTCCTCGCCCCGGGCGCACTTCCGGAATCTTTCCATTGTCCTGCCTGTGATACCCCTCCTGTCCCGGCCCCCACTGCTTTTTTCCTTCCTCACCTCGGTCCGGAGAGAAATTCTAGCGGAAGGTATGGGTGACACATCCTCTCCTTTACAGGTGGCAGCCTGGCAACTCCTGCAGAAAGGCCAGCAGAACCCCACTCACACCAGACCACCCATAAAGCTGTGGCCCCTCATTTCCTCCCACCAGCTCTGCCGCGAGACTGCTGACGGGGCAGAGAATATGGAGTCAGGCACAGCTTCAGGGGCTATTGCTGCCTGGAGCACTGTTTATATTGACCTCAACCAGGCACACCTGGGGAGGGCCGGCCGGCAGGGTAAGGTTGCCCAGGTCAGCTAATCCACAACCCTCAGGGAATCACATTGTTGAAAATGGACCTCGCTAAGGCAGAATAGAAGCCAAGGAAAATAAGGACACAATGCCATTTGCAGCACCGTAGATGAGTCTAGAGGTAATCACGTGACTTGTAGTAAGTCAGAAAGTGAAAGACACATATCATATCATATCACTTATAGGTGTTACCTAAAAATGGATACAAGGGCAGATATTTCCACGGAGAAGGGCAATCACAGATTCATTAAACAAAGTTATGGTTCACCAATGGAAAGGTGTGAGGATTGGTTTCATTACGATATCGGGGTTAACAGACATATACAAACACAGGTGACATATATAATCACCAAAGACCTACGGAATACCAAGAGAAGACTACTCAACATTCTGTCATAATGTACCTGGAAAAAGGATCCCAGGAAGAACACACATCTGTATATGTGTAAAAGAACCACATCTTCCACACCTACAACAAGCCAAACATTGTAATCAAACTTGCTGTAATAAAAAATAAAAATTTAAATTAAAAATACGAACAAGAAGTAGTGAGACAAACTTGAGGGGCTTTCTCCTGGCACATTCCATTCTAAATTCCAATCTAGAACACGACTTCCATTGAGGCTCTGTTGCCCTATTAACCAGATTTGGTAAGGGAGACCTGCTGCCACCTTGTGGCCGTTTCACACAACAGCAGCTTTAATCCCAGCGCTAATGGTCAGTTGATATTCAAAATCATTGCAGGCCTGTAAATGACACCTGCCCTGAAAACAAATCCTGGGGTCACATATCGACCAAAAAATTCAAAGGACGTCCATATTTCAAAACGACCGTTTCAAACGGCATATTTTATGCACATTAGTGTTCTGCTTCTTTTTCTTTCTTTCTTTTTTGGTTAAAAAGCGGGGAATGGAAAAAGGCATCCCTCAGAATGGGCGAAAATAGTTGCAAACGAATCAATGGACAAAGGTTTAATCTCCAATATATATAAACAGCTCATGCAGCTTAATATTACAAAAACAAACAACCCAACACAAAAATGGGCAGAATATCTAAAGAGACGTTTCTTCAAAGAAGACACAGAGATGGCAAAGACGCAAATGAAAAGCTGCTCAAGAGCACTAATTATTAGAGAAATGCAAATCAAAACTACAATGAGGTATCACCTCACACCTGTTAGAATCGGCATCATCAGAAAATCTACAGACAACAAATTCTGGGGAGGGTGTGGACAAAAGGAGCCCTCTTCCACTATTGTTGGGAATGTAAATTGATACAGTCACTATGGAGAACAGTATGGAGTTTCCTTAAAAAACCTACAAATAGAAACCTTGACTTTCCCTAACCCTAACCATAGCCTGGAACGGAAACCTACCACCAACCGTGCACCTTATCTACGCGGTACACTAATCCTAATCCGTACGCTGGCACTAACCGGTGAGTCAACATGTACCCTGACACTAACACGTTTCCGTACCCTCAGCTGTGCCCCAAACCTTGCCGTTGCCTATCCTTAACCTTAGCCCGGAACAGAAACCTACCATCAGCCCTACACCTTACCCTAAGCTGTACCCTAATCCTAATTCATACATCAACACGTACCCTGACCCTTACACGTTTCCGGACCCTCACCTCTGCCATAAACCTTGCCGTTCCCTTACCTTAACCCTAGCCCGGAACGGAAAACTACCACCAACCCTACACCTTACCTTACGCCATACCCTAATCCTAATTCGTATGCTGACACTAACCTGTGCATCAACACGTACCCTGACCCTAACACGTTTCGTACCCTCACCTGTGCCCTAAACTTTGCCAGTCCCTAAACATAACCCTAGACTGGAACGGAAACCTACCACCAACCCTACACCTTACTCTATGCGGTACCCTAATCCTCATGCGTACGCTCACACTAACCCGTGAGTCAACACGTACCCTGAACCTAACACATTTCCGTACCATCACCTGTGCCCTATACCTTGCAATTCGCTATCCCTAACCCTACACTGGAATGTAAACCTACCGCCATCCGTACACCTTACTGTACGCCGTACCCTAATCCTAATGCGTACGATGACACTATTCCATGCATCAACATGCACCATGAACCTAACACGTTTCTGTACCCTCACCTGTGCCCTAAGCCTTGCCGTTCACTAACCCTAACCCTAGCCCTGAACTGAAACCCACCACCAGCCCTACACCATACCCTATGCCGTACCCTACTCCTGGCCTGTATGCTGGCACTGACCCGTGCGTCAGCACGTAGCCTGCCTCTCCCAAGTTTCCGTACCCTCACCTGTGCCCTTAGCCTTGCCGTTCCCTAACCCTAACCCTAGCCCAGAACGGAAACCCACCACCAGCCCTACACCTTACCCTACGCCGTACCCTACTCCTGGCCCCTACGCTGGCACTGACCCATGCGTCAGCAGGTAGCCTGACCCTCCCACGTTTCCGTACCCTCACCTGTGCCCTAAAACTTTATGTTCCCTAACCCTAATCAAACCGCGGAATGGACACCCACCACCAGTCTTACACCTTACCCTACGCCGTACCCTACTCCTGGTCCACACCCTGGCACTGACCCGTGCTTCAGCATGTAGCCTGACCCTCCCACGTTTCCGTACCCTCACCTGTGCCCTAAGCCTTGCCGTTCCCTAACCCTAACCCTACACTTTACCCTACGCCATACCCTATTCCTGGGCCGTACGCTGGCACTGACACTTGCGTCAGCACGTAGCCTGACCCTCCCACGTTTCTGTACCCTCACCTGTGCCCTAAGCCTTGCCATTCCCTAACCCTAACCCTAGCCGGGAACGGAAACCCACCACCAGCCCTACACCTTACCCTACGCCGTACCCTACTCCTGGGCCGTACACTGGAACTGACCCTTGTGTAAGCACGTAGCCTGCCACTCCCATGTTTCCATACCCTCACCTGTGCCCTAAGCCTTGCCGATTCCTAACCCTAACCCTACCCTGGAACAGAAACCCACCACCAGCCCTACACCTTACCCTACGCCGTACCATAATTCTGGTGCGTACGCTGGCACTGACCAGTGTGTCAGCACGTAGCGTGCCTCTCCCTCGTTTCCGTACCCTTACCTGTGCCCTAAGCCTTGCCGTTCCCTAACCCTAACCCGGAACAGAAACCCACCAACAGCCCTACACCTTACCCTACTCCGTACCCTAATCCTGGCCCGTACACTGGCACTGAACCGTGCGTCAGCACATAGCCTGACCCTCCCACGTTTCTGTACCCTCAGCTGTGCCCTAAGCCTTGCCGTTCCCTAACCCTAACCCTAGCGTGGAATGGAAACCCACAACCAGCCCTACACCATACTTTACTCCTGACCCGTACGCTGGCACTGACACGTTTGTCAGCACGTAGCCTGCCTCTCCCACGTGTCCCTATGCTCACCTGTTCCCTAAACCTTGCCGTTCGCTAACCCTAACCTGGAACAGAAACCCACAACCAGCCCTACACGTTACCCTATGCTGTACCCTACTCCTGGCCCTTACGCTGGCACTGACACGTGCGTCAGCACACAGCCTGACCATCCCACGACCCTCCCAATACAGAAATGGGCAGAAGATCTCAAGAGACGTTTCTTAAAAGAAGACACAGAGATGGCCAAGACGCACATGAGAAGCTGCTCAAGAGCACTAATTATTAGAGAAATGCAAATCAAAACTACAATGAGGTATCACCTCACACCTGTTAGAATCGGCATCATCAGAAAATCTACAAACAACAAATTCTGGGGAGGGTGTGGACAAAAGGATCCCTCTTCCACTATTGGTGGGAATGTAAATTAATAGAGTCACTATGGAGAACACTATGGAGTTTCCTTAAAAAATCTAGAAATAGAATTACCATCTGATCCAGCAATTCCACTTCTGGGCATATACCCAAAGAAAACCATAAATCAAAAAGGCACATTCACCACAATGTTCATTGCAGCACTATTTACAATAGCCAGGTAATGGAAGCAACCTAAACGCCCAAAGACAGATGAATGGATAAAGATGGGGTACATATATAAAATGGAATATTACTCGGCCATAAAAAGGAATGAATCTGGGTCATTTGTAGAGACATCGATGGATCTAGAGACTGTCATACAGAATGCAGTAAGTCAGAAAGGGGAAAACAAATATTGTATATTAATGCATATATGTGGAACCTAAAAAATTGTACAGATGAACTGGTTTGCAGGGAAGAAATAGAGACACAGAGGTAGAGAACAAACGTATGGACACCAAGTGTGGGAAGCCATGGGGTGGTGGTGGTGGGATGAGTTGTGAGATTGAGATTGACCTGTATACATGTATATGCATAAAACAAATAACTAATAATAACCCGCTGTATAAAAAAGTAAATAAAATTAAATTTCAAAATTATAAAAAATAAAACAGAAAAAAGTTCTTCCCTTCACACAGATGTATTTAGAGGAATGAATTATTTCCATGCTTATACCTATAAATACATAAAAGAGGAATAAAAGCTAACTTGAACCATAAACGAAGAAAAACCTGAACCGACCAGCTATACAGAGAAAAACACTATCAGGGCACTTGCTCCAACGGTAAACAATATTGAAATTGTTCAGAGGTGGGGAATCATCTCCCATACAGCCAGCAACCCACACCCCACACAAGGAGCTTGCTCATTGCAAAGCTAGGGGACCGAGCCAAGGCATCTCTGAAAAAAGGTGAGCTGAGCCCAAGGCCAGCTGCTGCTGAACTGTTCCAACCCTTCCCAGGTAAAACACCTGAATATGTACAAGGGCTTGAAAGACTAGAGGAAGGGCCGTGGAGCCACACCAGCGACAGCACGCAGGTCAACTTGGTGCCTGCAGGCCAGCCAGGGTGGTCCTGGCCCGGGGAGCTCTTCCGGAAGCTTTCCATTGTCCTGCCTGAGATACCCCTCTTGTCCCGGCCCCCACTGCATTTTTCCTTCCTCACCTCTGTCCGGAGAGAAATTCCAGCGGAAGGTATGGGTGACACATCCTCCTCTTTACAGGAGGCAGCCTGGCATCTCCTGCAGAAAGGCCAGCAGAACCCCACTCACACCGGGCCACCAACAAAGCTGTGGCCCCTCACTCCCTCCCACCAGCACAGCCCCGAGACTGCTGACGGGGCAGAGAATATGGAGGCAGGCACAGCTTCAGGGGCTATTGCTGCCTGGAGCGCTGTTTATATTGACCTCAACCAGGCAGACCAGGGGAGGGCTGGCCGGCAGGGTAAGGCTGCCCAGGTCAGCTAATCCACAACCCTCAGGGAATCACATTGTTGAAAATGGACCTCGCTAAGGCAGAATAGAAGCCAAGGAAAATAAGGACACAATGCCATTTGCAGCACCGTAGATGAGTCTAGAGGTAATCACGTGACATGTAGTAAGTCAGAAAGTGAAAGACACATATCATATCATATCACTTATAGGTTTTACCTAAAAATGGATACCAGTGCAGATATTTCCACCGAGAAGGGCAATTAGAGATTCATTAAACAAACTTATGGTTCACCAATGGAAAGGTTTGAGCATTGGTTTCATTACGATATCGGGGTTAACAGACTTATACAAACACAGGTGACATATATAATCACCAAAGACCTACGGAATACCAAAAGACTACTCAACATTCTGTCATAACGTACATGGGAAAAGGATCCCAGGAAAAACCGACATCTGTATATGTGTAAAAGAACCACATCTTCCACACCTACAACAAGCCAAACATTTTAATCAAACTTGCTGTAATAAAAAAATAAAAATTAAATTAAAAACACGAACAAGAAGTAGGGAGACTAACTTGAGGGGCTTTCTCCTGGCACATTCCATTCTAAATTCCAATCTAGAACACGACTTCCATTGAGGCTCTGTTGCCCTAGTAACCAGAATTGGTAAGGGAGAACTGCTGCCACCTTGTGGCCGTTTCACACAACAGCAGCTTTAATCCCAGCGCTAATGGTCAGTTGATATTCAAAATCATTGCAGGCCGGAAAATGACACCTGCCCTGAAAACAAATCCTGGGGTCACATATCGACCAAAAAATTCAAAGGACGTCCATATTTCAAAACGACCGTTTCAAAAGCCATATTTTACGCACATTAGTGTTCTTCTTCTTTTTGTTTCTTTACTTTTTGGTTAAAAAAACGGGAATGGAAAAAGGCATCCCTCAGAATGGGCGAAAATCGTTGAAAACGAATCAATGGACAAAGGTTTAATGTCCAATATATAAACAGCTCATGCAGCTTAATATTAAAAAAAACAAAAAACCCAATACAAAAATGGGCAGTAGATCTAAAGAGACGTTTCTTCAAAGACGACACAGAGATGGCCAAGACGCACATGAAAAGCTGCTGAAGAGCACTAATTATTAGAGAAATGCAAATCGAAACTACAATGAGGTATCACCTCACACCTGTTAGAATCGGCATCATCAGAAAATCTACAAAAAACAAATTCTGGGGAGGGTGTGGACAAAAGGATCCCTCTTCCACTATTGGTGGGAATGTAAATTGATACAGTTACTATGGAGAACACTATGGAGTTTCCTTAAAAAAACTAGAAATAGAATTACCATCGGATCCTGCAATCCCACTTCTGGGAATAGACCCAGAGAAAACCATAAATCAAAAAGGCACATTCACCACAATGTTCATTGCAGCACTATTTACAAAGGCCAGGTAATGGAAGCAACCTAAATGCCCTCACACAGATGAATGGATAAAGATGTGGTACATGTATAAAATGGAATATTACTCAACCATAAAAAGGAATGAAACTGGGTCATTTGTAGAGACATCGATGGATCTAGAGACAGTCATACAGAATGAAGTAGGTCAGAAAGAGGAAAACAAATATTGTATATTAATGCATATATGTGGAACCTAAAAAATGGTACAGATGAACTGGTTTGCAGGGAAGAAATAGAGACACAGAGGTAGAGAACAAACGTATGGACACCAAGTGTGGGAAGCCATGGGGTGGTGGTGGTGGGATGAGTTGGGAGTTTGAGATTGACCTGTATACATGTATATGCATAAAATACATAACTAATAATAACCCGCTGTATAAAAAAGTAAATAAAATTAAATTTCAAAATGTTAAAAAATAAAATTTAAATATAAAACAGAAAAAAGTTCTTCCCTTCACACAGATGTATTTATAGGAAAGAATTATTTCCATGCTTATATCTATAAATATATAAAAGAGGAATAAAATCTAACTGGAACCATAAAAGGAAAAAAACCTGAACCCACCAGTTATACAGAGGAAAACCCTATCAGGGCACTTGCTCCATCGGCAAACAATTCTGAAATTGGTCAGAGGTGAGAATCATCCCCATACAGCCAGCAACCCACACCCCACACAAGGAGCGTCCTCTTTGCAAAGCTGGGGGACCGAGCCAAGGCATCTCTGAAAAAAGGTGAGCTGAGCCCAAGGCCAGCTGCTGCTGAACTGTTCCCACCCTTCCCAGGTAAAACACCTGAATATGTACAAGGGCTTGAAAGACTAGAGGAAGGGCTGTGGAGCCACACCAGCAACAGCACGCAGGCCAACTTGGTGCCTGCAGGCCAGCCAGGGTGGTCCTGCCCCCGGGCGCTCTTCTGGAAGCTTTCCATTGTCCTGCCTGAGATACCCCACCTGTCCCGGCCCCCACTGCGTTTTTCCTTCCTCACCTCTGTCCGGAGAGAGACTCCAGCGGAACGTATGGGTGACACATCCTCTTCTTTACAGGTGGCAGCCTGGCAACTCCTGCAGAAAGGCCAGCAGTACCCCACTCACACCGGGCCACCAACAAAGCTGTGGCGCCTCATTCCCTCCCACCAGCACAGCCCCGAGACTGCTGACGGGGCAGAGAATATGGAGTCAGGCACAGCTTCAGGGGCTATTGCTGCCTGGAGCGCTGTTTATATTGACCTCAACCAGGCAGAAATGGGGAGGGCCGTGCGGTAGAGTAAGGCTGCCCAGGTCAGCTAATCCACAACACTCAGGGAATCACATTGTTGAAAATGGACCACACTAAGGCAGAAGAGAAGCCAAGGAAAAAAAGAACACAATGCCATTTGCACCACCGTAGATGAGTCTAGAGGTAATCACATGACTTGTAGTAAGTCAGAAAGTGAAAGACACATATCATATCATATCACTTATAGGTGTTACCTAAAAATGGATACCAGGGCAGATATTTCCACCGAGAAGGGCAATCAGAGATTCATTAAACAGACTTATGGTTCACCAATGGAAAGGTGTGAGGATTGGTTTCATTACGATATCGGGGTTAACAGACTTATACAAACACAGGTGACATATATAATCACCAAAGACCTATGGAATACCAAAAGACTACTCAACATTCTGTCATAACGTACATGGGAAAAGGATCCCAGGAAAAACAGACATATGTATATGTGTAAAAGAACCACATCTTCCACACCTCCAACAAGCCAAACATTGTAATCAAACTTGCTGTAATAAAAAATAAAAATTAAATTGAAAACATGAACAAGAAGTAGGGAGAAAAACATGAGGGGCTTTCTCCTGGCACATTCCATTCTAAATTCCAATCTACAACATGACTTCCTTTGAGGCTCTGTTGCCCTAGTAACCAGAATTGGTAAGGGAGAACTGCTGCCACCTTGTGGCCGTTTCACACAACAGCAGCTTTAATCCCAGCGCTAATGGTCAGTTGATATTCAAAATCATTGCAGGCCTGTAAATGACACCTGCCCTGAAAACAAATCCTGGGGTCACATATCGACCAAAAAATTCAAAGGACGTCCATATTTCAAAACGACCATTTCAAAAGCCATATTTTACGCACATTAGTGTTCCGCTTCTTTTTGTTTCTTTCCATGGATGGATCTAGAGACTGTCATACAGAAAGAAGTAAGTCAGAAAGAGGAAAACAAATATTGTATATTAATGCATATATGTGGAACCTAAAAAATTGTACAGATGAACTGGTTTGCAGGGAAGAAATAGAGACACACAGGTAGAGAACAAACGTATGGACACCAAGTGTGGGAAGCCATGGGGTGGTGGTGGTGGGATGAGTTGGGAGATTGAGATTGACCTGTATACATGTATATGCATAAAATACATAACTAATAATAACCTGCTGTATAAAAAAGTAAATAAAATTAAATTTCAATATTATAAAATATAAAATTTAAAAATAAAACAGAAAAATGTTCTTCCCTTCTCATAGATGTATTTATAGGAATGAATTATATCCATGCTTATATCTATAAATACATAAAAGAGGAATAAATGCTAACTTGAAACATAAAAGAAGAAAATCCTGAGCCCACCAGTTATACAGAGGAAACCCCTATCCGGGCACTTGCTCCAGCGCTAAACAATTCTGAAATTGGTCAGAGGTGGGGAATCATCTCCCATACAGCCAGCAACCCACACCCCACACAAGGAGCGTCCACATTGCAAAGCTGGGGGACCGTGCCGAGGCATCTCTGGATAAAGGTGAGCTGAGCCCCAGGCCAGCTGCTGCTGAACTGTTCCCACCCTTCCCAGGTAAAACACCTGAATATGTACAAGGGCTTGAAAGACAAGAGGAAGGGCCGTCTAGCCACACCAGCGACAGCACGCAGGCCAACTTGGTGACTGCAGGCCAGCCAGGGTGGTCCTCGCCCCGGGCACACTTCCGGAAGCTTTCCATTGTCCTGCTTGTGATACCCCTCCTGTCCCGGCCCCCACTGCTTTTTTCCTTCCTCACCTCGGTCCGGAGAGAAATTCCAGCGGAAGGTATGGGTGACACATCCTCTCCTTTACAGGTGGCAGCCTGGCAACTCCTGCAGAAAGGCCAGCAGAACCCCACTCACACCAGGCCACCCACAAAGCTGTGGCCCCTCATTTCCTCCCACCAGCTCTGCCGCGAGACTGCTGACGGGGCAGAGAATATGGAGTCAGGCACAGCTTCAGGGGCTATAGCTGCCTGGAGCGCTGTTTATATTGACCTCAACCAGGCACACCTGGGGAGGGCCGGCCGGCAGGGTAAGGTTGCCCAGGTCAGCTAATCCACAACCCTCAGGGAATCACATTGTTGAAAATGGACCTCGCTAAGGCAGAATAGAAGCCAAGGAAAATAAGGACACAATGCCATTTGCAGCACCGTAGATGAGTCTAGAGGTAATCACGTGACATGTAGTAAGTCAGAAAGTGAAAGACACATATCATATCATATCACTTATAGGTGTTACCTAAAAATGGATACCAGGGCAGATATTTCCACGGAGAAGGGCAATCACAGATTCATTAAACAAAGTTATGGTTCACCAATGGAAAGGTGTGAGGATTGGTTTCATTACGATATCGGGGTTAACAGACATATACAAACACAGGTGACATATATAAACACCAAAGACCTACGGAATACCAAGAGAAGACTACTCAACATTCTGTCATAATGTACCTGGAAAAAGGATCCCAGGAAGAACACACATCTGTATATGTGTAAAAGAACCACATCTTCCACACCTACAACAAGCCAAACATTGTAATCAAACTTGCTGTAATAAAAAATAAAAATTTAAATTAAAAATACGAACAAGAAGTAGGGAGACAAAATTGAGGGGCTTTCTCCTGGCACATTCCATTCTAAATTCCAATCTAGAACACGACTTCCATTGAGGCTCTGTTGCCCTATTAACCAGATTTGGTAAGGGAGAACTGCTGCCACCTTGTGGCCGTTTCACACAACAGCAGCTTTAATCCCAGCGCTAATGGTCAGTTGATATTCAAAATCATTGCAGGCCTGTAAATGACACCTGCCCTGAAAACAAATCCTGGGGTCACATATCGACCAAAAAATTCAAAGGACGTCCATATTTCAAAACGACCGTTTCAAACGGCATATTTTATGCACATTAGTGTTCTGCTTCTTTTTCTTTCTTTCTTTTTTGGTTAAAAAGCGGGGAATGGAAAAAGGCATCCCTCAGAATGGGCGAAAATAGTTGCAAACGAATCAATGGACAAAGGTTTAATCTCCAATATATATAAACAGCTCATGCAGCTTAATATTACAAAAACAAACAACCCAACACAAAAATGGGCAGAATATCTAAAGAGACGTTTCTTCAAAGAAGACACAGAGATGGCCAAGACGCAAATGAAAAGCTGCTCAAGAGCACTAATTATTAGAGAAATGCAAATCAAAACTACAATGAGGTATCACCTCACACCTGTTAGAATCGGCATCATCAGAAAATCTACAGACAACAAATTCTGGGGAGGGTGTGGACAAAAGGAGCCCTCTTCCACTATTGTTGGGAATGTAAATTGATACAGTCACTATGGAGAACAGTATGGAGTTTCCTTAGAAAACCTACAAATAGAAACCTTGACTTTCCCTAACCCTAACCATAGCCTGGAACAGAAACCTACCACCAACCGTGCACCTTACCTACGCGGTACACTAATCCTAATCCGTACGCTGGCACTAACCGGTGAGTCAACATGTACCCTGACACTAACACGTTTCCGTACCCTCAGCTGTGCCCCAAACCTTGCCGTTGCCTATCCTTAACCTTAGCCCGGAACAGAAACCTACCATCAGCCCTACACCTTACCCTAAGCCGTACCCTAATCCTAATCCATACGTCAACACGTACCCTGACCCTAACACGTTTCCGTACCCTCACCTCTGCCATAAACCTTGCCGTTCCCTTACCTTAACCCTAGCCCGGAACGGAAAACTACCACCAACCCTACACCTTACCTTACGCCATACCCTAATCCTAATTCGTATGCTGACACTAACCTGTGCATCAACACGTACCCTGACCCTAACACGTTTCGTACCCTCACCTGTGCCCTAAACTTTGCCAGTCCCTAAACATAACCCTAGACTGGAACGGAAACCTACCACCAACCCTACACCTTACTCTATGGGGTACCCTAATCCTCATGCGTACGCTCACACTAACCCGTGAGTGAACACGTACCCTGAACCTAACACTTTTCCGTACCATCACCTGTGCCCTATACCTTGCAATTCGCTATCCCTAACCCTACACCGGAATGTAAACCTACCGCCATCCGTACACCTTACTGTACGCCGTACCCTAATCCTAATGCGTACGATGACACTATTCCATGCATCAACATGCACCATGAACCTAACACGTTTCTGTACCCTCACCTGTGCCCTAAGCCTTGCCGTTCACTAACCCTAACCCTAGCCCTGAACTGAAACCCACCACCAGCCCTACACCATACCCTATGCCGTACCCTACTCCTGGCCTGTAAGCTGGCACTGACCCGTGCGTCAGCACGTAGCCTGCCTCTCCCAAGTTTCCGTACCCTCACCTGTGTCCTTAGCCTTGCCGTTCCCTAACCCTAACCCTAGACCAGAACGGAAACCCACCACCAGCCCTACACCTTACCCTACGCCGTACCCTACTCCTGGCCCATACGCTGGCACTGACCCATGCGTCAGCAGGTAGCCTGACCCTCCCACGTTTCCGTACCCTCACCTGTGCCCTAAAACTTGACGTTCCCTAACCCTAATCAAACCCCGGAATGGACACCCACCACCAGTCTTACACCTTACCCTACGCCGTACCCTACTCCTGGTCCACACCCTGGCACTGACCCGTGCTTCAGCATGTAGCCTGACCCTCCCACGTTTCCGTACCCTCACCTGTGCCCTAAGCCTTGCCGTTCCCTAACCCTAACCCTACACTTTACCCTACGCCATACCCTATTCCTGGGCCGTACGCTGGCACTGACACTTGCGTCAGCACGTAGCCTGACCCTCCCACGTTTCTGTACCCTCACCTGTGCCCTAAGCCTTGCCATTCCCTAACCCTAACCCTAGCCGGGAACGGAAACCCACCACCAGCCCTACACCTTACCCTACGCCGTACCCTACTCCTGGGCCGTACACTGGAACTGACCCTTGTGTAAGCACGTAGCCTGCCACTCCCATGTTTCCATACCCTCACCTGTGCCCTAAGCCTTGCCGATCCCTAACCCTAACCCTACCCTGGAACAGAAACCCACCACCAGCCCTACACCTTACCCTACGCCGTACCCTAATTCTGGCGCGTACGCTGGCAGTGACCCGTGTGTCAGCACGTAGCGTGCCTCTCCCTCGTTTCCGTACCCTTACCTGTGCCCTAAGCCTTGCCGTTCCCTAACCCTAACCCGGAACAGAAACCCACCAACAGCCCTACACCTTACCCTACACCGTACCCTAATCCTGGCCCGTACACTGGCACTGAACCGTGCGTCAGCACATAGCCTGACCCTCCCACGTTTCTGTACCCTCAGCTGTGCCCTAAGCCTTGCCGTTCCCTAACCCTAACCCTAGCGCGGAATGGAAACCCACAACCAGCCCTACACCATACTTTACTCCTGACCCGTACGCTGGCACTGACACGTTTGTCAGCACGTAGCCTGCCTCTCCCACGTGTCCCTATGCTCACCTGTTCCCTAAACCTTGCCGTTCGCTAACCCTAACCTGGAACAGAAACCCACAACCAGCTCTACACGTTACCCTATGCTGTACCCTACTCGTGGCCCTTACGCTGGCACTGACACGTGCGTCAGCACACAGCCTGACCATCCCACGACCCTCCCAATACAGAAATGGGCAGAAGATCTCAAGAGACGTTTCTTCAAAGAAGACACAGAGATGGCCAAGACGCACATGAGAAGCTGCTCAAGAGCACTAATTATTAGAGAAATGCAAATCAAAACTACAATGAGGTATCACCTCACACCTGTTAGAATCGGCATCATCAGAAAATCTACAAACAACAAATTCTGGGGAGGGTGTGGACAAAAGGATCCCTCTTCCACTATTGGTGGGAATGTAAATTAATAGAGTCACTATGGAGAACACTATGGAGTTTCCTTAAAAAATCTAGAAATAGAATTACCATCTGATCCAGCAATTCCACTTCTGGGCATATACCCAAAGAAAACCATAAATCAAAAAGGCACATTCACCACAATGTTCATTGCAGCACTATTTACAATAGCCAGGTAATGGAAGCAACCTAAACGCCCAAAGACAGATGAATGGATAAAGATGGGGTACATATATAAAATGGAATATTACTCGGCCATAAAAAGGAATGAATCTGGGTCATTTGTAGAGACATCGATGGATCTAGAGACTGTCATACAGAATGCAGTAAGTCAGAAAGGGGAAAACAAATATTGTATATTAATGCATATATGTGGAACCTAAAAAATTGTACAGATGAACTGGTTTGCAGGGAAGAAATAGAGACACAGAGGTAGAGAACAAACGTATGGACACCAAGTGTGGGAAGCCATGGGGTGGTGGTGGTGGGATGAGTTGTGAGATTGAGATTGACCTGTATACATGTATATGCATAAAACACATAACTAATAATAACCCGCTGTATAAAAAAGTAAATAAAATTAAATTTCAAAATTATAAAAAATAAAATTTAAAAATAAAACAGAAAAAAGTTCTTCCCTTCACACAGATGTATTTATAGGAATGAATTATTTCCATGCTTATACCTATAAATACATAAAAGAGGAATAAAAGCTAACTTGAACCATAAACGAAGAAAAACCTGAACCGACCAGTTATACAGAGAAAAACACTATCAGGGCACTTGCTCCAACGGTAAACAATATTGAAATTGTTCAGAGGTGGGGAATCATCTCCCATACAGCCAGCAACCCACACCCCACACAAGGAGCTTCCTCATTGCAAAGCGAGGGGACCGAGCCAAGGCATCTCTGAACAAAGGTGAGCTGAGCCCCAGGCCAGCTGTTGCTGAACTGTTCCCACCCTTCCCAGGTAAATCACCTGAATATGTACAAGGGCTTGAAAGACTAGAGGAAGGGCCGTGGAGCCACACCAGCGACAGCACGCAGGCCAACTTGGTGCCTGCAGGCCAGCCAGGGTGGTCCTGGCCCCGGGCGCTCTTCCGGAAGCTTTCCATTGTCCTGCCTGAGATACCCCACTTGTCCCGGCCCCCACTGCTTTTTTCCTTCCTCACCTCTGTCCGGAGAGAAATTCCAGCGGAAGGTATGGGTGACACATCCTCCTCCTTACAGGAGGCAGCCTGGCAACTCCTTCAGAAAGGCCAGCAGAACGCCACTCACACCGGGCCACCAACAAAGCTGTGGCCCCTCACTCCCTCCCACCAGCACAGCCCCGAGACTGCTCACGTGGCAGAGAATATGGAGGCAGGCACAGCTTCAGGGGCTATTGCTGCATGGAGCGCTGTTTATATATTGACCTCAACCAGGCACACCTGGGAAGGGCCGGCCGGCAGGATAAGGCTGCCCACGTCAGCTAATCCACAACACGCAGGGAAGCACATTGTTGAAAAGGGACATCGCTAAGTCAGAATAGAATGCAAGGAAAAAAAGGACACAATGCCTTTTGTAGCACCGTAGATGAGTCTAGAGGTAATCACGTGACATGTAGTAAGTCAGAAAGTGAAAGACACATATCATATCATATCACTTATAGGTGTTACCTAAAAATGGATACCAGGGCAGATATTTCCACCGAGAAGGGCAATCAGAGATTCATTAAACAAACTTATGGTTCACCAATGGAAAGTAGTGAGGATTGGTTTCATTACGATATCGGGGTTAACAGACTTATACAAACACAGGTGACATATATAATCACCAAAGACCTACGGAATACCAAAAGACTACTCAACATTCTGTCATAAGGTACATGGGAAAAGGATCCCAGGAAAAACCGACATCTGTATATGTGTAAAAGAACCACATCTTCCACACCTACAACAAGCCAAACATTGTAATCAAACTTGCTGTAATAAAAAATAAAAATTAAATTAAAAACACGAACAAGAAGTAGGGAGACAAACTTGAGGGGTTTACTCCTGGCACATTCCATTCTAAATTCCAATCTAGAACACGACTTCCATTGAGGCTCTGTTGCCCTAGTTAGCAGAATTGGTAAGGGAGAACTGCTGCCACCTTGTGGCCGTTTCACACAACAGCAGCTTTAATCCCAGCGCTAATGGTCAGTTGATATTCAAAATCATTGCAGGCCTGTAAATGACACCTGCCCTGAAAACAAATTCTGGGGTCACATATCGACCAAAAAATTCAAAGGACGTCCATATTTCAAAACGACCGTTTCAAAAGGCATATTTTACGCACATTAGTTTTCTACTTCTTTTTCTTTTTTTCTTTTTTGGTTAAAAAAACGGGAAATGAAAAAGACATCCCTCAAAAGGGGCGAAAATAGTTGCAAACGAATCAATGGACAAAGGTTTAATCTCCAATATATAGAAACAGCACATGCTGCTTAATATTAAAAAAACAAACAACCCAATACAGAAATGGGCAGTAGATCTAAAGAGACGTTTCTTCAAAGAAGACACAGAGATGGCCAAGACGCACATGAAAAGCTGTTCAACAGCACTAATTATTAGAGAAATGCAAATCAAAACTACAATGAGGTATCACCTCACACCTGTTAGAATCGGCATCATCAGAAAATCTACAAACAACAAATTCTGGGGAGGGTGTGGACAAAAGGAGACCTCTTCCACTATTGGTGGGAATGTAAATTGATACACTCACTATGGAGAACACTATGGAGTTTCCTAAAAAAAACTAGAAATAGAAATACCATCTGATCCAGCTATCCCAATTCTGCTCATATACCCAAAGAAAACCATAAATCAGAAAGGCACATTCACCACAATGTTCATTGCAGCACTATTTACAAAGGCCAGGTAATGGAAGCAACCTAAATGCCCACACACAGATGAATGGATAAAGATGTGCTACATGTATAAAATGGAATATTACTCAGCCATAAAAAGGAATGAAACCGGGTCATTTGTAGAGACATCGATGGATCTAGAGACAGTCATACAGAATGAAGTAAGTCAGAAAGAGGAAAACAAATATTGTATATTAATGCATATATGTGGAACCTACGAAATTTTACAGAGGAACTGGTTTGCAGGGAAGAAATAGAGACACAGATGTAGAGAACAAACGTATGGACACCAAGTGTGGGAAGCCATGGGGTGGTGGTGGTGGGATGACTTGGGAGATTGGGATTGACCTGCATACATGTATATGCATAAAATACATAACTAATAATAACCTGCTGTATAAAAAAATAAATAAAATTAAATTTCAAAATTTTAAAAAATAAAATTTAAAAATAACACAGAAAAAAGTTCTTCCCTTCACACAGATGTATTTATAGGAAAGTATTATTTCCATGCTTATATCTATAAATACATAAAAGAGGAATAAAAGCTAACGTGAACCATAAAAGAAGAAAAACCTGAACCCACCAGTTATACAGAGGAAAACCCTATCAGGGCACTTGATCCAACGGTAAACAATATTGAAATTGGTCAGAGGTGGGGAATCATCTCCCATAGAGCCATCAACACACACCCCACACAATGAGCGTCCTCATTGCAAAGCTGGGTGACCGAGCCGAGGCATCTCTGAATAAAGGTGAGCTGAGCCCCAGGTCAGCTGCTGCTGAACTGTTCCCACCCTTCCCAGGTAAAACACCTGAATATGTACAAGGGCTTGAAAGACTAGAGGAAGGGCCGTGGAGCCACACCAGCGACAGCACGCAGGTCAACTTGGTGCCTGCAGGCCATCCAGGGTGGTCCTGGCCCCGGGCGCTCTTCCGGAAGCTTTCCATTGTCCTGCCTGAGATACCCCTCTTGTCCCGGCCCCCACTGCATTTTTCCTTCCTCACCTCTGTCCGGAGAGAAATTCCAGCGGAAGGTATGGGTGACACATCCTCCTCTTTACAGGAGGCAGCCTGGCATCTCCTGCAGAAAGGCCAGCAGAACCCCACTCACACCGGGCCACCAACAAAGCTGTGGCCCCTCACTCCCTCCCACCAGCACAGCCCCGAGTCTGCTCACAGGGCAGAGAATATGGAGGCAGGCACAGCTTCAGGGGCTATTGCTGCCTGGAGCGCTGTTTATATTGACCTCAACCAAGCAGACCTGGGGAGGGCCGGCCGGCAGGGTAAGGCTGCCCAGGTCAGCTAATCCACAACCCTCAGGGAATCACATTGTTGAAAATGGACCTCGCTAAGGCAGAATAGAAGCCAAGGAAAATAAGGACACAATGCCATTTGCAGCACCGTAGATAAGTCTAGAGGTAATCACGTGACATGTAGTAAGTCAGAAAGTGAAAGACACATATCATATCATATCACTTATAGGTTTTACCTAAAAATGGATACCAGGGCAGATATTTCCACCGAGAAGGGCAATTAGAGATTCATTAAACAAACTTATGGTTCACCAATGGAAAGGTTTGAGCATTGGTTTCATTACGATATCGGGGTTAACAGACTTATACAAACACAGGTGACATATATAATCACCAAAGACCTACGGAATACCAAAAGACTACTCAACATTCTGTCATAACGTACATGGGAAAAGGATCCCAGGAAAAACCGACATCTGTATATGTGTAAAAGAACCACATCTTCCACACCTACAACAAGCCAAACATTTTAATCAAACTTGCTGTAATAAAAAATAAAAATTAAATTAAAAACACGAACAAGAAGTAGGGAGACTAACTTGAGGGGCTTTCTCCTGGCACATTCCATTCTAAATTCCAATCTAGAACACGACTTCCATTGAGGCTCTGTTGCCCTAGTAACCAGAATTGGTAAGGGAGAACTGCTGCCACCATGTGGCCGTTTCACACAACAGCAGCTTTAATCCCAGCGCTAATGGTCAGTTGATATTCAAAATCATTGCAGCCCGGTAAATGACACCTGCCCTGAAAACAAATCCTGGGGTCACATATCGTCCAAAAAATTCAAAGGACGTCCATATTTCAAAACGACCGTTTCAAAAGCCATATTTTATGCACATTAGTGTTCTTCTTCTTTTTGTTTCTTTACTTTTTTGTTAAAAAAACGGGAATGGAAAAAGGCATCCCTCAGAATGGGCGAAAATCGTTGAAAACGAATCAATGGACAAAGGTTTAATCTCCAATATATAAACAGCTCATGCAGCTTAATATTAAAAAAAACAAAAAACCCAATACAAAAATGGGCAGTAGATCTAAAGAGACGTTTCTTCAAAGACGACACAGAGATGGCCAAGACGCACATGAAAAGCTGCTGAAGAGCACTAATTATTAGAGAAATGCAAATCGAAACTACAATGAGGTATCACCTCACACCTGTTAGAATCGGCATCATCAGAAAATCTACAAAAAACAAATTCTGGGGAGGGTGTGGACAAAAGGATCCCTCTTCCACTATTGGTGGGAATGTAAATGGATACAGTCACTATGGAGAACACTATGGAGTTTCCTTAGAAAAACTAGAAATAGAATTACCATCGGATCCTGCAATCCCACTTCTGGGAATAGACCCAGAGAAAACCATAAATCAAAAAGGCACATTCACCACAATGTTCATTGCAGCACTATTTACAAAGGCCAGGTAATGGAAGCAACCTAAATGCCCTCACACAGATGAATGGATAAAGATGTGGTACATGTATAAAATGGAATATTACTCAACCATAAAAAGGAATCAAACTGGGTCATTTGTAGAGACATCGATGGATCTAGAGACAGTCATACAGAATGAAGTAGGTCAGAAAGAGGAAAACAAATATTGTATATTAATGCATATATGTGGAACCTAAAAAATTGTACAGATGAACTGGTTTGCAGGGAAGAAATAGAGACACAGAGGTAGAGAACAAACGTATGGACACCAAGTGTGGGAAGCCATGGGGTGGTGGTGGTGGGATGAGTTGGGAGTTTGAGATTGACCTGTATACATGTATATGCATAAAATACATAACTAATAATAACCTGCTGTATATAAAAGTAAATAAAATTAAATTTCAAAATCTTAAAAAATAAAATTTAAATATAAAACAGAAAAAAGTTCTTCCCTTCACACAGATGTATTTATAGGAATGAATTATTTCCATGCTTATATCTATAAATATATAAAAGAGGAATAAAATCTAACTGGAACCATAAAAGGAAAAAAACCTGAACCCACCAGTTATACAGAGGAAAACCCTATCAGGGCACTTGTTCCAGCGGCAAACAATTCTGAAATTGGTCAGAGGTGGGAATCATCCCCATACAGCCAGCAACCCACACCCCACACAAGGAGCGTCCTCATTGCAAAGCTGGGGGATGGAGCCAAGGCATCTCTGAAAAAAGGTGAGCTGAGCCCAAGGCCAGCTGCTGCTGAACTGTTCCCACCCTTCCCAGGTAAAACACCTGAATATGTACAAGGGCTTGAAAGACTAGAGGAAGGGCTGTGGAGCCACACCAGCAACAGCACGCAGGCCAACTTGGTGCCTGCAGGCCAGCCAGGGTGGTCCTGCCCCCGGGCGCTCTTCCGGAAGCTTTCCATTGTCCTGATTGAGACACCCCACCTGTCCCGGCCCCCACTGCGTTTTTCCTTCCTCACCTCTGTCCGGAGAGAGACTCCAGCGGAACGTATGGGTGACACATCCTCTTCTTTACAGGTGGCAGCCTGGCAACTCCTGCAGAAAGGCCAGCAGTACCCCACTCACACCGGGCCACCAACAAAGCTGTGGCCCCTCATTCCCTCCCACCAGCACAGCCCCGAGACTGCTGACGGGGCAGAGAATATGGAGTCAGGCACAGCTTCAGGGGCTATTGCTGCCTGGAGCGCTGTTTATATTGACCTCAACCAGGCACAAATGGGGAGGGCCGGGCGGTAGAGTAAGGCTGCCCAGGTCAGCTAATCCACAACACTCAGGGAATCACATTGTGAAAATGGACCACACTAAGGCAGAAGAGAAGCCAAGGGAAAAAAGAACACAATGCCATTTGCACCACCGTAGATGAGTCTAGAGGTAATCACATGACTTGTAGTAAGTCAGAAAGTGAAAGACACATATCATATCATATCACTTATAGGTGTTACCTAAAAATGGATACCAGGGCAGATATTTCCACCGAGAAGGGCAATCAGAGATTCATTAAACAAACTTATGGTTCACCAATGGAAAGGTGTGAGGATTGGTTTCATTACGATATCGGGGTTAACAGACTTATACAAACACAGGTGACATATATAATCACCAAAGACCTATGGAATACCAAAAGACTACTCAACATTCTGTCATAACGTACATGGGAAAAGGATCCCAGGAAAAACAGACATCTGTATATGTGTAAAAGAACCACATCTTCCACACCTCCAACAAGCCAAACATTGTAATCAAACTTGCTGTAATAAAAAATAAAAATTAAATTGAAAACATGAACAAGAAGTAGGGAGACAAACATGAGGGCCTTTCTCCTGGCACATTCCATTCTAAATTCCAATCTACAACACAACTTCCATTGAGGCTCTGTTGCCCTAGTAACCAGAATTGGTAAGGGAGAACTGCTGCCACCTTGTGGCCGTTTCACACAACAGCAGCTTTAATCCCAGCGCTAATGGTCAGTTGATATTCAAAATCATTGCAGGCCTGTAAATGACACCTGCCCTGAAAACAAATCCTGGGGTCACATATCGACCAAAAAATTCAAAGGACGTCCATATTTCAAAACGACCGTTTCAAAAGCCATATTTTACGCACATTAGTGTTCCGCTTCTTTTTGTTTCTTTCCATGGATGGATCTAGAGACTGTCATACAGAATGAAGTAAGTCAGAAAGAGGAAAACAAATATTGTATATTAATGCATATATGTGGAACCTAAAAAATTGTACAGATGAACTGGTTTGCAGGGAAGAAATAGAGACACAGAGGTAGAGAACAAACGTATGGACACCAAGTGTGGGAAGCCATGGGGTGGTGGTGGTGGGATGAGTTGGGAGATTGAGATTGACCTGTATACATGTATATGCATAAAATACATAACTAATAATAACCTGCTGTATAAAAAAGTAAATAAAATTAAATTTCAAAATTATAAAAAATAAAATTTAAAAATAAAACAGAAAAAAGTTCTTCCCTTCTCATAGATGTATTTATAGGAATGAATTATATCCATGCTTATATCTATAAACACATAAAAGAGGAATAAATGCTAACTTGAAAAATAAAAGAAGAAAATCCTGAGCCCACCAGTTATACAGAGGAAACCCCTATCCGGACACTTGCTCCAGCGCTAAAAAATTCTGAAATTGGTCAGAGGTGGGGAATCATCTCCCATACAGCCAGCAACCCACACCCCACACAAGGAGCGTCCTCATTGCAAAGCTGGGGGACCGTGCCGAGGCATCTCTGGATAAAGGTGAGCTGAGCCACCGGCCAGCTGCTGCTGAACTGTTCCCACCCTTCCCAGGTAAAACACCTGAATATGTACAAGGGCTTGAAAGACAAGAGGAAGGGCCTTCTAGCCACACCAGCGACAGCACGCAGGCCAACTTGGTGCCTGCAGGCCAGCCAGGGTGGTCCTCGCCCCGGGCGCACTTCCGGAAGCTTTCCATTGTCCTGCCTGTGATACCCCTCCTGTCCCGGCCCCCACTGCTTTTTTCCTTCCTCACCTCGGTCCGGAGAGAAATTCCAGCGGAAGGTATGGGTGACACATCCTCTTCTTTACAGGTGGCAGCCTGGCAACTCCTGCAGAAAGGCCAGCAGAACCCCACTCACACCAGGCCACCCACAAAGCTGTGGCCCCTCATTTCCTCCCACCAGCTCTGCCGCGAGACTGCTGACGGGGCAGAGAATATGGAGTCAGGCACAGCTTCAGGGGCTATTGCTGCCTGGAGCGCTGTTTATATTGACCTCAAACAGGCACACCTGGGGAGGGCCGGCCGGCAGGGTAAGGTTGCCCAGGTCAGCTAATCCACAACCCTCAGGGAATCACATTGTTGAAAATGGACCTCGCTAAGGCAGAATAGAAGCCAAGGAAAATAAGGACACAATGCCATTTGCAGCACCGTAGATGAGTCTAGAGGTAATCACGTGACTTGTAGTAAGTCAGAAAGTGAAAGACACATATCATATCATATCACTTATAGGTGTTACCTAAAAATGGATACCAGGGCAGATATTTCCACGGAGAAGGGCAATCACAGATTCATTAAACAAAGTTATGATTCACCAATGGAAAGGTGTGAGGATTGGTTTCATTACGATATCGGGGTTAACAGACATATACAAACACAGGTGACATATATAATCACCAAAGACCTACGGAATACCAAGAGAAGACTACTCAACATTCTGTCATAATGTACCTGGAAAAAGGATCCCAGGAAGAACACACATCTGTATATGTGTAAAAGAACCACATCTTCCACACCTACAACAAGCCAAACATTGTAATCAAACTTGCTGTAATAAAAAATAAAAATTTAAATTAAAAATACGAACAAGAAGTAGGGAGACAAACTTGAGGGGCTTTCTCCTGGCACATTCCATTCTAAATTCCAATCTAGAACACGACTTCCATTGAGGCTCTGTTGCCCTATTAACCAGATTTTGTAAGGGAGAACTGCTGCCACCTTGTGGCCGTTTCACACAACAGCAGCTTTAATCCCAGCGCTAATGGTCAGTTGATATTCAAAATCATTGCAGGCCTGTAAATGACACCTGCCCTGAAAACAAATCCTGGGGTCACATATCGACCAAAAAATTCAAAGGACGTCCATATTTCAAAACGACCGTTTCAAACGGCATATTTTATGCACATTAGTGTTCTGCTTCTTTTTCTTTCTTTCTTTTTTGGTTAAAAAGCGGGGAATGGAAAAAGGCATCCCTCAGAATGGGCGAAAATAGTTGCAAACGAATCAATGGACAAAGGTTTAATCTCCAATATATATAAACAGCTCATGCAGCTTTATATTAAAAAAACAAACAACCCAACACAAAAATGGGCAGAATATCTAAAGAGACGTTTCTTCAAAGAAGACACAGAGATGGCAAAGACGCAAATGAAAAGCTGCTCAAGAGCACTAATTATTAGAGAAATGCAAATCAAAACTACAGTGAGGTATCACCTCACACCTGTTAGAATCGGCATCATCAGAAAATCTACAGACAACAAATTCTGGGGAGGGTGTGGACAAAAGGAGCCCTCTTCCACTATTGTTGGGAATGTAAATTGATACAGTCACTATGGAGAACAGTATGGAGTTTCCTTAAAAAACCTACAAATAGAAACCTTGACTTTCCCTAACCCTAACCATAGCCTGGAACGGAAACCTACCACCAACCGTGCACCTTATCTACGCGGTACACTAATCCTAATCCGTACGCTGGCACTAACCGGTGAGTCAACATGTACCCTGACACTAACACGTTACCGTACCCTCAGCTGTGCCCCAAACCTTGCCGTTGCCTATCCTTAACCTTAGCCCGGAACAGAAACCTACCATCAGCCCTACACCTTACCCTAAGCCGTACCCTAATCCTAATCCATACGTCAACACGTACCCTGACCCTAACACGTTTCCGTACCCTCACTTCTGCCATAAACCTTGCCGTTCCCTTACCTTAACCCTAGCCCGGAACGGAAAACTACCACCAACCCTACACCTTACCTTACGCCATACCCTAATCCTAATTCGTATGCTGACACTAACCTGTGCATCAACACGTACCCTGACCCTAACACGTTTCGTACCCTCACCTGTGCCCTAAACTTTGCCAGTCCCTAAACATAACCCTAGACTGGAACGGAAACCTACCACCAACCCTACACCTTACTCTATGCGGTACCCTAATCCTCATGCGTACGCTCACACTAACCCGTGAGTCAACACGTACCCTGAACCTAACACATTTCCGTACCATCACCTGTGCCCTATACCTTGCAATTCGCTATCCCTAACCCTACACCGGAATGTAAACCTACCGCCATCCGTACACCTTACTGTACGCCGTACCCTAATCCTAATGCGTACGATGACACTATTCCATGCATCAACATGCACCATGAACCTAACACGTTTCTGTACCCTCACCTGTGCCCTAAGCCTTGCCGTTCACTAACCCTAACCCTAGCCCTGAACTGAAACCCACCACCAGCCCTACACCATACCCTATGCCGTACCCTACTCCTGGCCTGTATGCTGGCACTGACCCGTGCGTCAGCACGTAGCCTGCCTCTCCCAAGTTTCCGTACCCTCACCTGTGCCCTTAGCCTTGCCGTTCCCTAACCCTAACCCTAGCCCAGAACGGAAACCCACCACCAGCCCTACACCTTACCCTACGCCGTACCCTACTCCTGGCCCATACGCTGGCACTGACCCATGCGTCAGCAGGTAGCCTGACCCTCCCACGTTTCCGTACCCTCACCTGTGCCCTAAAACTTTATGTTCCCTAACCCTAATCAAACCCCGGAATGGACACCCACCACCAGTCTTACACCTTACCCTACGCCGTACCCTACTCCTGGTCCACACCATGGCACTGACCCGTGCTTCAGCATGTAGCCTGACCCTCCCACGTTTCCGTACCCTCACCTGTGCCCTAAGCCTTGCCGTTCCCTAACCCTAACCCTACACTTTACCCTACGCCATACCCTATTCCTGGGCCGTACGCTGGCACTGACACTTGCGTCAGCACGTAGCCTGACCCTCCCACGTTTCTGTACCCTCACCTGTGCCCTAAGCCTTGCCATTCCCTAACCCTAACCCTAGCCGGGAACGGAAACCCACCACCAGCCCTACACCTTACCCTACGCCGTACCCTACTCCTGGGCCGTACACTGGAACTGACCCTTGTGTAAGCACGTAGCCTGCCACTCCCATGTTTCCATACCCTCACCTGTGCCCTAAGCCTTGCCGATCCCTAACCCTAACCCTACCCTGGAACAGAAACCCACCACCAGCCCTACACCTTACCCTACGCCGTACCCTAATTCTGGCGCGTACGCTGGCACTGACCCGTGTGTCAGCACGTAGCGTGCCTCTCCATCGTTTCCGTACCCTTACCTGTGCCCTAAGCCTTGCCATTCCCTAACCCTAACCCGGAACAGAAACCCACCAACAGCCCTACACCTTACCCTACTCCGTACCCTAATCCTGGCCCGTACACTGGCACTGAACCGTGCGTCAGCACATAGCCTGACCCTCCCACGTTTCTGTACCCTCAGCTGTGCCCTAAGCCTTGCCGTTCCCTAACCCTAACCCTAGCGCGGAATGGAAACCCACAACCAGCCCTACACCATACTTTACTCCTGACCCGTACGCTGGCACTGACACGTTTGTCAGCACGTAGCCTGCCTCTCCCATGTGTCCCTATGCTCACCTGTTCCCTAAACCTTGCCGTTCCCTAACCCTAACCTGGAACGGAAACCCACAACCAGCCCTACACGTTACCCTATGCTGTACCCTACTCCTGGCCCTTACGCTGGCACTGACACGTGCGTCAGCACACAGCCTGACCATCCCACGACCCTCCCAATACAGAAATGGGCAGAAGATCTCAAGAGACGTTTCTTCAAAGAAGACACAGAGATGGCCAAGACGCACATGAGAAGCTGCTCAAGAGCACTAATTATTAGAGAAATGCAAATCAAAACTACAATGAGGTATCACCTCACACCTGTTAGAATCGGCATCATCAGAAAATCTACAAACAACAAATTCTGGGGAGGGTATGGACAAAAGGATCCCTCTTCCACTATTGGTGGGAATGTAAATTAATAGAGTCACTATGGAGAACACTATGGAGTTTCCTTAAAAAATCTAGAAATAGAATTACCATCTGATCCAGCAATTCCACTTCTGGGCATATACCCAAAGAAAACCATAAATCAAAAAGGCACATTCACCACAATGTTCATTGCAGCACTATTTACAATAGCCAGGTAATGGAAGCAACCTAAACGCCCAAAGACAGATGAATGGATAAAGATGGGGTACATATATAAAATGGAATATTACTGGGCCATAAAAAGGAATGAATCTGGGTCATTTGTAGAGACATCGATGGATCTAGAGACTGTCATACAGAATGCAGTAAGTCAGAAAGGGGAAAACAAATATTGTATATTAATGCATATATGTGGAACCTAAAAAATTGTACAGATGAACTGGTTTGCAGGGAAGAAATAGAGACACAGAGGTAGAGAACAAACGTATGGACACCAAGTGTGGGAAGCCATGGGGTGGTGGTGGTGGGATGAGTTGTGAGATTGAGATTGACCTGTATACATGTATATGCATAAAACACATAACTAATAATAACCCGCTGTATAAAAAAGTAAATAAAATTAAATTTCAAAATTATAAAAAATAAAATTTAAAAATAAAACAGAAAAAAGTCTTCCCTTCACACAGATGTATTTATAGGAATGAATTATTTCCATGCTTATACCTATAAATACATAAAAGAGGAATAAAAGCTAACTTGAACCATAAACGAAGAAAAACCTGAACCGACCAGTTATACAGAGAAAAACACTATCAGGGCACTTGCTCCAACGGTAAACAATATTGAAATTGTTCAGAGGTGGGGAATCATCTCCCATACAGCCAGCAACCCACACCCCACACAAGGAGCTTCCTCATTGCAAAGCGAGGGGCCCGAGCCAAGGCATCTCTGAACAAAGGTGAGCTGAGCCCCAGGCCAGCTGTTGCTGAACTGTTCCCACCCTTCCCAGGTAAATCACCTGAATATGTACAAGGGCTTGAAAGACTAGAGGAAGGGCCGTGGAGCCACACCAGCGACAGCACGCAGGCCAACTTGGTGCCTGCAGGCCAGCCAGGGTGGTCCTGGCCCCGGGCGCTCTTCCGGAAGCTTTCCATTGTCCTGCCTGAGATACCCCACTTGTCCCGGCCCCCACTGCTTTTTTCCTTCCTCACCTCTGTCCGGAGAGAAATTCCAGCGGAAGGTATGGGTGACACATCCTCCTCCTTACAGGAGGCAGCCTGGCAACTCCTTCAGAAAGGCCAGCAGAACCCCACTCACACCGGGCCACCAACAAAGCTGTGGCCCCTCACTCCCTCCCACCAGCACAGCCCCGAGACTGCTCACGGGGCAGAGAATATGGAGGCAGGCACAGCTTCAGGGGCTATTGCTGCATGGAGCGCTGTTTATATATTGACCTCAACCAGGCACACCTGGGAAGGGCCGGCCGGCAGGATAAGGCTGCCCACGTCAGCTAATCCACAACACGCAGGGAAGCACATTGTTGAAAAGGGACATCGCTAAGTCAGAATAGAATGCAAGGAAAAAAAGGACACAATGCCTTTTGTAGCACCGTAGATGAGTCTAGAGGTAATCACGTGACATGTAGTAAGTCAGAAAGTGAAAGACACATATCATATCATATCACTTATAGGTGTTACCTAAAAATGGATACCAGGGCAGATATTTCCACCGAGAAGGGCAATCAGAGATTCATTAAACAAACTTATGGTTCACCAATGGAAAGTTGTGAGGATTGGTTTCATTACGATATCGGGGTTAACAGACTTATACAAACACAGGTGACATATATAATCACCAAAGACCTACGGAATACCAAAAGACTACTCAACATTCTGTCATAAGGTACATGGGAAAAGGATCCCAGGAAAAACCGACATCTGTATATGTGTAAAAGAACCACATCTTCCACACCTACAACAAGCCAAACATTGTAATCAAACTTGCTGTAATAAAAAATAAAAATTAAATTAAAAACACGAACAAGAAGTAGGGAGACAAACTTGAGGGGTTTACTCCTGGCACATTCCATTCTAAATTCCAATCTAGAACACGACTTCCATTGAGGCTCTGTTGCCCTAGTTAGCAGAATTGGTAAGGGGGAACTGCTGCCACCTTGTGGCCGTTTCACACAACAGCAGCTTTAATCCCAGCGCTAATGGTCAGTTGATATTCAAAATCATTGCAGGCCTGTAAATGACACCTGCCCTGAAAACAAATTCTGGGGTCACATATCGACCAAAAAATTCAAAGGACGTCCATATTTCAAAACGACCGTTTCAAAAGGCATATTTTACGCACATTAGTTTTCTACTTCTTTTTCTTTTTTTTCTTTTTTGGTTAAAAAAACGGGAAAGGAAAAAGACATCCCTCAAAAGGGGCGAAAATAGTTGCAAACGAATCAATGGACAAAGGTTTAATCTCCAATATATATAAACAGCTCATGCTGCTTAATATTAAAAAAACAAACAACCCAATACAAAAATGGGCAGATCTAAAGAGACGTTTCTTCAAAGAAGACACAGAGATGGCCAAGACGCACATGAAAAGCTGTTCAACAGCACTAATTATTAGAGAAATGCAAATCAAAACTACAATGAGGTATCACCTCACACCTGTTAGAATCGGCATCATCAGAAAATCTACAAACAACAAATTCTGGGGAGGGTGTGGACAAAAGGAGACCTCTTCCACTATTGGTGGGAATGTAAATTGATACACTCACTATGGAGAACACTATGGAGTTTCCTAAAAAAACTAGAAATAGAATTACCATCTGATCCAGCAATCCCAATTCTGCTCATATACCCAAAGAAAACCATAAATCAGAAAGGCACATTCACCACAATGTTCATTGCAGCACTATTTACAAAGGCCAGGTAATGGAAGCAACCTAAATGCCCACACACAGATGAATGGATAAAGATGTGCTACATGTATAAAATGGAATATTACTCAGCCATAAAAAGGAATGAAACCGGGTCATTTGTAGAGACATCGATGGATCTAGAGACAGTCATACAGAATGAAGTAAGTCAGAAAGAGGAAAACAAATATTGTATAATAATGCATATATGTGGAACCTACGAAATTTTACAGAGGAACTGGTTTGCAGGGAAGAAATAGAGACACAGATGTAGAGAACAAACGTATGGACACCAAGTGTGGGAAGCCATGGGGTGGTGGTGGTGGGATGACTTGGGAGATTGGGATTGACCTGCATACATGTATATGCATAAAATACATAACTAATAATAACCTGCTGTATAAAAAAATAAATAAAATTAAATTTCAAAATTTTAAAAAATAAAATTTAAAAATAATACAGAAAAAATTTCTTCCCTTCACACAGATGTATTTATAGGAAAGTATTATTTCCATGCTTATATCTAGAAATACATAAAAGAGGAATAAAAGCTAACGTGAACCATAAAAGAAGAAAAACATGAACCCACCAGTTATACTGAGGAAAACCCTATCAGGGCACTTGTTCCAACGGTAAACAATATTGAAATTGATCAGAGGTGGGGAATCATCTCCCATAGAGCCATCAACACACACCCCACACAAGGAGCGTCCTCATTGCAAAGCTGGGTGACCGAGCCGAGGCATCTCTGAATAAAGGTGAGCTGAGCCCCAGGTCAGCTGCTGCTGAACTGTTCCCACCCTTCCCAGGTAAAACACCTGAATATGTACAAGGGCTTGAAAGACTAGAGGAAGGGCCGTGGAGCCACACCAGCGACAGCACGCAGGTCAACTTGGTGCCTGCAGGCCAGCCAGGGTGGTCCTGGCCCCGGGCGCTCTTCCGGAAGCTTTCCATTGTCCTGCCTGAGATACCCCTCTTGTCCCGGCCCCCACTGCATTTTTCCTTCCTCACCTCGGTCCGGAGAGAAATTCCAGCGGAAGGTATGGGTGACACATCCTCCTCTTTACAGGAGGCAGCCTGGCATCTCCTGCAGAAAGGCCAGCAGAACCCCACTCACACCGGGCCACCAACAAAGCTGTGGCCCCTCACTCCCTCCCACCAGCACAGCCCCAAGACTGCTCACGGGGCAGAGAATATGGAGGCAGGCACAGCTTCAGGGGCTATTGCTGCCTGGAGCGCTGTTTATATTGACCTCAACCAGGCAGACCTGGGGAGGGCCGGCCGGCAGGGTAAGGCTGCCCAGGTCAGCTAATCCACAACCCTCAGGGAATCACATTGTTGAAAATGGACCTCGCTAAGGCAGAATAGAAGCCAAGGAAAATAAGGACACAATGCCATTTGCAGCACCGTAGATGAGTCTAGAGGTAATCACGTGACATGTAGTAAGTCAGAAAGTGAAAGACACATATCATATCATATCACTTATAGGTTTTACCTAAAAATGGATACCAGGGCAGATATTTCCACGGAGAAGGGCAATCACATATTCATTAAACAAACTTATGGTTCACCAATGGAAAGGTTTGAGCATTGGTTTCATTACGATATCGGGGTTAACAGACTTATACAAACACAGGTGACATATATAATCACCAAAGACCTACGGAATACCAAAAGACTACTCAACATTCTGTCATAACGTACATGGGAAAAGGATCCCAGGAAAAACCGACATCTGTATATGTGTAAAAGAACCACATCTTCCACACCTACAACAAGCCAAACATTTTAATCAAACTTGCTGTAACAAAAAATATAAATTAAATTAAAAACACGAACAAGAAGTTGGGAGACTAACTTGAGGGGCTTTCTCCTGGCACATTCCATTCTAAATTCCAATCTAGAACACGACTTCCATTGAGGCTCTGTTGCCCTAGTAACCAGAATTGGTAAGGGAGAACTGCTGCCACCTTGTGGCCGTTTCACACAACAGCAGCTTTAATCCCAGCGCTAATGGTCAGTTGATATTCAAAATCATTGCAGGCCGGAAAATGACACCTGCCCTGAAAACAAATCCTGGGGTCACATATCGACCAAAAAATTCAAAGGACGTCCATATTTCAAAACGACCGTTTCAAAAGCCATATTTTACGCACATTAGTGTTCTTCTTCTTTTTGTTTCTTTACTTTTTGGTTAAAAAAACGGGAATGGAAAAAGGCATCCCTCAGAATGGGCGAAAATCGTTGAAAACGAATCAATGGACAAAGGTTTAATCTCCAATATATAAACAGCTCATGCAGCTTAATATTAAAAAAAACAAAAAACCCAATACAAAAATGGGCAGTAGATCTAAAGAGACGTTTCTTCAAAGACGACACAGAGATGGCCAAGACGCACATGAAAAGCTGCTGAAGAGCACTAATTATTAGAGAAATGCAAATCGAAACTACAATGAGGTATCACCTCACACCTGTTAGAATCGGCATCATCAGAAAATCTACAAAAAACAAATTCTGGGGAGGGTGTGGACAAAAGGATCCCTCTTCCACTATTGGTGGGAATGTAAATTGATACAGTCACTATGGAGAACACTATGGAGTTTCCTTAAAAAAACTAGAAATAGAATTACCATCTGATCCTGCAATCCCACTTCTGGGAATAGACCCAGAGAAAACCATAAATCAAAAAGGCACATTCACCACAATGTTCATTGCAGCACTATTTACAAAGGCCAGGTAATGGAAGCAACCTAAATGCCCTCACACAGATGAATGGATAAAGATGTGGTACATGTATAAAATGGAATATTACTCAACCATAAAAAGGAATGAAACTGGGTCATTTGTAGAGACATCGATGGATCTAGAGACAGTCATACAGAATGAAGTAGGTCAGAAAGAGGAAAACAAATATTGTATATTAATGCATATATGTGGAACCTAAAAAATGGTACAGATGAACTGGTTTGCAGGGAAGAAATAGAGACACAGAGGTAGAGAACAAACGTATGGACACCAAGTGTGGGAAGCCATGGGGTGGTGGTGGTGGGATGAGTTGGGAGTTTGAGATTGACCTGTATACATGTATATGCATAAAATACATAACTAATAATAACATGCTGTATATAAAAGTAAATAAAATTAAATTTCAAAATCTTAAAAAATAAAATTTAAATATAAAACAGAAAAAAGTACTTCCCTTCACACAGATGTATTTATAGGAATGAATTATTTCCATGCTTATATCTATAAATATATAAAAGAGGAATAAAATCTAACTGGAACCATAAAAGGAAAAAAACCTGAACCCACCAGTTATACAGAGGAAAACCCTATCAGGGCACTTGCTCCAGCGGCAAACAATTCTGAAATTGGTCAGAGGTGGGAATCATTCCCATACAGCCAGCAACCCACACCCCACACAAGGAGCGTCCTCATTGCAAAGCTGGGGACCGAGCCAAGGCATCTCTGAAAAAAGGTGAGCTGAGCCCAAGGCCAGCTGCTGCTGAACTTTTCCCACCCTTCCCAGGAAAAACACCTGAATATGTACAAGGGCTTGAAAGACTAGAGGAAGGGCCGTGGAGCCACACCAGCAACAGCACGCAGGCCAACTTGGTGCCTGCAGGCCAGCCAGGGTGGTCCTGCCCCCGGGCGCCCTTCCGGAAGCTTTCCATTGTCCTGCCTGAGATACCACACCTGTCCCGGCCCCCACTGCGTTTTTCCTTCCTCACCTCTGTCCGGAGAGAGACTCCAGCGGAACGTATGGGTGACACATCCTCTTCTTTACAGGTGGCAGCCTGGCAACTCCTGCAGAAAGGCCAGCAGTACCCCACTCACACCGGGCCACCAACAAAGCTGTGGCCCCTCATTCCCTCCCACCAGCACAGCCCCGAGACTGCTGACGGGGCAGAGAATATGGAGTCAGGCACAGCTTCAGGGGCTATTGCTACCTGGAGCGCTGTTTATATTGACCTCAACCAGGCACAAATGGGGAGGGCCGGGCGGTAGAGTAAGGCTGCCCAGGTCAGCTAATCCACAACACTCAGGGAATCAAATTGTTGAAAATGGACCACACTAAGGCAGAAGAGAAGCCAAGGAAAAAAAGAACACAATGCCATTTGCACCACCGTAGATGAGTCTAGAGGTAATCACATGACTTGTAGTAAGTCAGAAAGTGAAAGACACATATCATATCATATCACTTATAGGTGTTACCTAAAAATGGATACCAGGGCAGATATTTCCACCGAGAAGGGCAATCAGAGATTCATTAAACAAACTTATGGTTCACCAATGGAAAGGTGTGAGGATTGGTTTCATTATGATATCGGGGTTAACAGACTTATACAAACACAGGTGACATATATAATCACCAAAGACCTACGGAATACCAAAAGACTACTCAACATTCTGTCATAACGTACATGGGAAAAGGATCCCAGGAAAAACAGACATCTGTATATGTGTAAAAGAACCACATCTTCCACACCTCCAACAAGCCAAACATTGTAATCAAACTTGCTGTAATAAAAAATAAAAATTAAATTGAAAACATGAACAAGAAGTAGGGAGACAAACATGAGGGGCTTTCTCCTGGCACATTCCATTCTAAATTCCAATCTACAACACGACTTCCATTGAGGCTCTGTTGCCCTAGTAACCAGAATTGGTAAGGGAGAACTGCTGCCACCTTGTGGCCGTTTCACACAACAGCAGCTTTAATCCCAGCGCTAATGGTCAGTTGATATTCAAAATCATTGCAGGCCTGTAAATGACACCTGCCCTGAAAACAAATCCTGGGGTCACATATCGACCAAAAAATTCAAAGGACGTCCATATTTCAAAACGACCGTTTCAAAAGCCATATTTTACGCACATTAGTGTTCCGCTTCTTTTTGTTTCTTTCCATGGATGGATCTAGAGACTGTCATACAGAATGAAGTAAGTCAGAAAGAGGAAAACAAATATTGTATATTAATGCATATATGTGGAACCTAAAAAATTGTACAGATGAACTGGTTTGCAGGGAAGAAATAGAGACACAGAGGTAGAGAACAAACGTATGGAAACCAAGTGTGGGAAGCCATGGGGTGGTGGTGGTGGGATGAGTTGGGAGATTGAGATTGACCTGTATACATGTTTATGCATAAAATACATAACTAATAATAACCAGCTGTATAAAAAAGTAAATAAAATTAAATTTCAAAATTATAAAAAATAAAATTTAAAAATAAAACAGAAAAAAGTTCTTCCCTTCACACAGATGTATTTATAGGAATGAATTATTTCCATGCTTATATCTATAAATACATAAAATAGGAATAAAAGCTAACTTGAAACATAAACGAAGAAAAACCTGAACCGACCAGTTATACAGAGAAAAACACTATCAGGGCACTTGCTCCAACGGTAAACAATATTGAAATTGTTCAGAGGTGGGGAATCATCTGCCATAGAGCCAGCAACCCACACCCCACACAAGGAGCTTGTCCCGGCTCCCACTGCTTTTTTCCTTCCTCACCTCTGTCCGGAGAGAAATTCCAGCGGAAGGTATGGGTGACACATCCTCTTCCTTACAGGAAGCAGCCTGGCAACTCCTTCAGAAAGGCCAGCAGAACACCACTCACACAGGGCCACCAACAATGCTGTGGCCCCTCACTCCCTCCCACCAGCACAGCCCCGAGACTGCTCACGGAGCAGAGAATATGGAGGCAGGCACAGCTTCAGGGGCTATTGCTGCATGGAGCGCTGTTTATATTGACCTCAACCAGGCACACCTGGGGAGGGCCGGCCGGCAGGATAAGGCTGCCCACGTCAGCTAATCCACAACCCGCAGGGAAGCACATTGTTGAAAAGGGACCTCGCTAAGTCAGAATAGAAGGCAAGGAAAAAAAGGACACAATGCCTTTTGCAGCACCGTAGATGAGTCTAGAGGTAATCACGTGACATGTAGTAAGTCAGAAAGTGAAAGACACATATCATATCATATCACTTATAGGTGTTACCTAAAAATGGATACCAGGGCAGATATTTCCACCGAGAAGGGCAATCAGAGATTCATTAAACAAACTTATGGTTCACCAATGGAAAGGTGTGAGGATTGGTTTCATTACGATATCGGGGTTAACAGACTTATACAAACACAGGTGACATATAAAATCACCAAAGACCTACGGAATACCAAAAGACTACTCAACATTCTGTCATAAGGTACATGGGAAAAGGATCCCAGGAAAAACCGACATCTGTATATGTGTAAAAGAAGCACATCTTCCACACCTACAACAAGCCAAACATTGTAATCAAACTTGCTGTAATAAAAAATAAAAATTAAATTAAAAACACGAACAGGAAGTAGGGAGACAAACTTGGGGGGTTTTCTCCTGGCACATTCCATTCTAAATTCCAATCTAGAACACGACTTCCATTGAGGCTCTGTTGCCCTAGTAACCAGAATTGGTAAGGGAGAACTGCTGCCACCTTGTGGCCGTTTCACACAACAGCAGCTTTAATTCCAGGGTTCATGGTCAGTTGATATTCAAAATCATTGCAGGCCTGTAAATGACACCTGCCCTGAAAACAAAGTCTGGGGTCACATATCGACCAAAAAATTCAAAGGACGTCCATATTTCAAAACGACCGTTTCAAAAGGCATATTTTACGCATATTAGTTTTCTACTTCATTT
>NW_027671182.1:0-110393 GCF_964165515.1 Mesoplodon bidens
CTCTGCTATTGAAGTTATTGTCTTTAAATAAAGATTCTACATCAGTAATGCTATATATATATTTTTTTTTCTGATATTCAGGTTAATTTCCTATTCTCTATAAGGAAGTAATTGGTTGGTTGATATGAGAGATAGTGTGGCTTCCAAAAGTGAAAAGTATTATTTTATTGTAATTTCCAGCTACCTAAGGATGGGAGAGGCCCAGGACACTGCAGTCAGTATATTATGTGGAGCAGGTTATATTGTGGTTTATTTATGACCTTTTACATGTTTATTTTCTATGCAATTTTGTGTGCTCCTTTTTGAGTTTTGGTAGATAAGTGCTTTGTAACTTCGGAATACTTGGAGTTATATAGATATATATATGACATATATATATATATATATATATATATATATATATATATATTATCATAGTAGTTAAAGCCGTGGACAGTGTACTAGTCTACCTAGGTTCAAATTCTGGCTTGACCCTATGACTTCCCTGTGGCTTCCTCTGCTCACCTATTTAAAAGGAGTATAATAAGACTGCTGTGGTGAATTATATACTAAGTGCTATTTAAGCATTTGCTATAATGATTATGTATACTCGAAGGCAAGGGACTTGCCCCTTGATTGTCTCTGTATTCCTAGTGCTTAAGAATTCCTAGTGCTTTCCTAGTGCATTGTCTTAGGATAGAGATAGCTCAGTATAGTTCTTCTCACTATAAAGTACTGTTACGTTGAAAGTCTTTGCTTGTGTACTAATAATCTATGACATATCTGCTGAGGACAAGGAAAGGAATAGTTTTAAAACTGCAATGGATAACAAAAGATTGTATGATGTAATGCCTTTATTATGTAATTATAAAACTAACAAATGATCATGGTAGAAAATTTGAAAAACTCCTAGACAAAATAGAGATCAATAAAATTTGGAGTAGCGTTCAGAGTGTAGAGTTGTCCATGAATATTAGTGCTTTCACATTTTCCAGGACTTTAAGTAGACTCTGCTTCTTAAGAGTCTATTCATGATATTTTATTTTAATGATGTTTTCATCATGGGGACACACACACACACACACACACAGAAATCTGTTAAAAAAAAAAGAAAGACATGTAAATCACTGATGTTTCAGATAGCCACATGAAATAAAGTGAGAAAGGTCAACAAGCTGAAAGAATGTGGAGTAGCATCTCCTTAATTGCTTACATAATTCTGATAATTACCTCTCTGTGGATAATGTAATTAATGGGGAATCTAATTCAAGAAAAATGTATGAACTTCAAGCCTTCTCGAAGCCAAGTATTTCTTTCCACAAAAGTTTAATTTCCACGGCCGTGCTTCCTTATTACCTGACAGGGAAAGTGTATTGTATGGCAAAGGATCTTCCCGAAGGAGGGTGCTTCCCACACTGATCGTCATAAATGACTTCGGAATTACTGTTGCTATATTACCAAAATCTTAAACTAGGGTATTTTTGACAAATGCGGTCCTTAGTTAATTTTTAGAGCTACAAACTGTCAGATGGCTCTGCAATAACAATTGTCTGGCTGTTCTTCAGGGTGATCACAATATGGTAATGACCTTGCGGTACCACTAAAAAGCAGGAAGGTGTGAGTCTTCCTTTGGTTCCAGAGTGAAATGCGAGTTGGAGTTGGAGTTGGAAAAGAGGCCGACAACCAAGTGATAGAGAAGGAAATGTGAGGTCATTAATGAAAAACCAGGTTTAAGTTAAGGTGAAGAGGCATGAGGAAATGGTCAGCTGTTACAGTATTACAAAGATCATGAAGAAGCCTATCCATGAATGTGGTTTGTATTGCAATCTGCTGAAAAAGAGACAAATATCCTGGCCTGGCCTTCATGGAGATTATTTTTATTGATTCTGATAATAGATTATTGTTGAAAAGGGCTTCCTATAAATTATAACCATGCAAAGGCAGCAAGATAATTTGTTTTTTCTTTATGTATGTGTTTCTCATTCCTACTCACCTCTCTCTTAGGGGAAGAGAAAATCACAAAACACAAAAATGTCAAATCTCAGCTATTCATTTTCAAAATAATTTTTTTTCCAAATTCCAAAGGAGGCAATAGGTTAACTTTTAAGATTTGTAAGGCTCAAAAAACTAGATTTTTACAAAGTGTAGCCAAATTTTGTTCCATAAATAGTAGCTTTGGAAAGAATATGTGATGATGCAAAGTTGGAAAAAGCTGGTTTTTCTTCCGTAAATGACTTCACCGTGTGGGAGAAGAGGCAGAGAAGAAATCAAAGTAATTAAACATGGGGTGAGTTTTTCTGATAGGGGACTCTAGTGCTTTCAAATAGACTAGATAATCCTCGGGATAATCTGAGGGTAGAACAGACCAGTGCCTCATTTCCAATCTGGTACCCTGGAAGAAAACAGTGTATTTCCTTTGAGGTCTTGAGAGGTTTTTCTTCTTCTTTGTTTTGTTTTTGGTTCATTTTGTAATCAACTTTATTAAGGTATCATTTACACACAATAAAATGCAGACATGTTTAGTCAACGGTTCAATGACTTTTAATTAATGTACACATCTGTATAACTACCACCCCCATAAGATCGATAACAATTCTAAAACCCTAGAAAGTTTCCTCCTAGGCTTTTGCAAAAGTATCCCCATCTCCCACCCCAAGGCAACCACGGATCTGATTTTTATCTTTAGAGATGAATTTTGCCCAGTTTAGAATTTCATGTAAGTTGAATAATATGGTAGGTGCCCTTTTGATCTGGCTTCACTTGCTCAGCATATGGTTTTTGAGATTCATTCATGTTGGGCTGTTTTAAACCAGGACTTTAGCCTGGGTGACTGATGTTGTCTGAAGGCACCTATAGGTACATCTGAGTCTCTGGCATTGTCACTGTCTGTTCTTGGCTCAGTATTTTCAACTTTACTAAGAAGCACAAGGTTGAAGTAAGGAAGATCATTGTCAGTATAATGGAGGTGAAGTGGGGTCTGTTATATAATATTCTCAGCATAAATTGACCTGCTTGGAATCATTGTGTTGATAATCGACAAGGATACTCTTCCTCCAAAAACCTTGATACTATAAAACTTCTAAAGGACGCTGTCCTAGGACTCTTTTAGTTTTCATTTTTGGGGAAACATTTCTGGAAAATTGAAATGCTCACAACCTGAAAGAAGCAATTATTCACCTGAAGGCTAACTCTGCTAAAGTTGAGTTGTCCGACCTTTACCTGCTGATAGAACCCAAATAGCCTTGCAAAACAATGCTCTTATTGGATATAAGCATATAGATTGTTTAAGACGGACGTGTATATGCAGTAAAGTAAACAAAAAAAGAATCTTTGAGTTTTCCTTGCTGGTTTTTTTTTTTCATTTATGCTTCTATATCATACGCTAATAGTTTAGGGTAACCTCAGGTTAGTTTTAGGTCCACTCTTTATGTAAATGTTGATGTACTCCATACGCAACTTTTTTCTACCTTCCTTCTTTTCTTCCATCTTTCCTTTCTAACTTCTTATAATCCATTCTACTTAATCCTGCATTTGTTGAGGTGGCAATTACTGTAGGAAATTGAAAGCAGTGTGAAATTTTGCTGTTCAGAATGCATGTTGACCAAATTCTATATTGAGAAAAGGTCTGAATTTACCCACAGTAACCGTTTCTCAGCGTCTCTGAATAAAGGCCGTAGAAACTGGACTATATATAATATCCTGACAGGTATGTAGAATTCATAGCAATTACCCTCAAAGAGCTTACCTAGCGTAGATGCCTATGAATGCATTTAATGATTGCTTTATTGGCAGCAGTGCCAACACACACAGTCTATTTTGTTTTATATGATTATCATTACCTGCTGTTTACCACTGTATACATTGCTAATGGTGTGGTTTCTATGGCTTGTGAATTTCACGGCCCAATATTATGTAATTTATTGCACACTTTAGTGTAGAAGATGGAGACTCCATAAATTTTCGTGTGCTCTTTGCCCCTTTGGAATGTATTACACTGAGATCAGGCAAAGTAATAAATTTATTTCAAATGTGCGTGATAGCTAAACATCAATTAGGACTTGATGGGAAATATTTCTTCTTCCAGCAACATAACAGTTTTTAAAGACTAAGCCATTGAACGTGGAGTTCCTGAACATGGGACTCAGTTCACTGGGATCCCTTCTTAGAAAAATAAAGGAAAACTTGAATTGGATATGTGTGGCTTATTCAAGTAGTAACTAATCAGCTACATCTTGGTTAACTTAATTTGTCACAATGGTTTGGTATTTTATTAACTCTCTTCCCCTTCTTCCCCTGACTCTCACTAGAATGGATCATGAGTATCTTAAAACATACTAAGTCGTCTTCCATCCCTGTTAATCTAACTACAAAAACACACTTTCCTTATCCAATGTAACATACTGTCTTTTAGAGTAGCTGTGGTTTTAATTCTCTACAAAATTAAAACCAGCAAAGAGAAACATTTTCAAGGAGCCACCACATTGTAGAGCTTTAGAAAGAAGACTTTAGAATTAAGAGCAACTATATCATTTTATAGCTAAAGCACCTGAGACCTAAAGTAGGAAGGTAACCATCGAGGTCAGGGAAAGGGGTTGAAGATCAGGTTTCAAGCTGAGAAAGAGTCTACAGGGACTCAATCTGAGCAGGTCAAAAACTGAAATGAGACCACGAATGTTCTGGGAAGGGTGGCACCTGGCCTCAAGGGTGGGATTCAAACAGGGAGTGGGCCTGGGGGAACTGAGCTTCTGCAGTAGGCAGAGAAGGCCACCTCATCTGTGGAAAGTGCCACTGACATCAGGGAGTTGAGGGGAAAGAGCAGTGAATTCCAGTCCCCCTGAGAAAGCAGGCCAATCTGATTAACTCTGAATTTAGGCTTATTTCAGATACTTCTAATTTTTTTGTTTGTTTGTTTGCGGTACGCAGGCCTCTCACCGTTGTGGTCTCTCCCGTTGCGGAGCACAGGCTCGGACACGCAGGCCCAGCATCCATGGCTCATGGGCCCAGCCACTCCACGGCATGTGGGATCTTCCCGGACCGGGGCACGAACCAGTGTCCCCTGCATCGGCAGGCAGACTCTCAACCACTGCATCACCAGGGAAGCCCAGATGTGTAGTTCTTTAAAAATATTTTTAACATTTTTCCAGCTACATGTAGACTATAACTTAGCATAAAAACAATATGGGTTTTATTTTAAGTAATTTAACATTTTGACATCCTCATAATGAAATTAAATCCAGACGGTTTCTCTCCATGTTCTCTTGAAATAGTCCTTGATCATCCACAGTATTTCCCATCATCACAAAGGTGGTACCAAGGGCAGAGAACTCCAACATTATTAAAGTTTCATAAAGCAAAGTCAATTTTAAGAATATAATGTCCCCTAACTGCTAAAGGTCTTGACAGATAATTTCAAGGGAAGCATAAATTATTTTCTGTTTGTCAGAGGGCAAAATTATTTAGGTTGACTTAATGAATAGTAGAGTTTTTGAGTGGAGAGTGTTCTTAAAATATTATGTAGATCTGTCTAGCATCTGTCAACAGATGCTAGCCACGTGGCATTCTTTATGTGGAAACAAATTTTAAAATAAGGTTAAAAATTCAGTTCCTCAGTTGCATTTGCCATATTTCAAAGATGTTTATTAGCTCCATGTAGCTATTGAATACTGCTTTGCATAGTACAGATATAGAATATTTTCATTATCACCGAAAATTCTATTGAGCAATACTAAAATTATACCCAGATATTCACAGAGAAGGCAACCAAGTCTCAAGGAAATAATATAACTTCCCCAAGGTCACACAGCTATGTTTTTAAAGAAAAGCAAAATGACACAAAGGAAATAGTAACAGAGGCATTAAAGAAACCTAGTAAGTTTCTGGAGCAGTCAAAGTAGGGTTTAAAAGTGCACACTTAGCTGTTAGCAGGGTTGAAGCTCTTGATGGTTGGTAAGATCTACCTGCCTGAATTTGGACATTAGCATTTTATGCAATGAATTAAAAGCAAAAAATCATTTCAATGAATGCCTTCCAGCTCCATATTTTTAGCCACTGCCGTGCTTCCAGATTATGTTTATCACTTTCATATACAGGGCACCACTGTGAAATGTGATGGTTTATCTGACCCCAGAGAAATCAGGAAATCTTGTGGGGGTTATGGCTCTATTTGAAAACGTTGATTTTTAAATGCATCATGCATACTGGCCCTGTTTTAAAAGGGATTCCTGCCATCAAATAATCAAAATGTAAACCTCTTCTCAGCTTGCAAAAGTCAAAGATAGTCCCTGCATCTTTATTATTTCATTGAAATCCAAATATTATTTTTCCTTTCTCTAACTTGTTTTCCTCACAGTGTGATCAACTATTGCCAAGGAAGGAAAGGTTAGATTTATCAATCAAAGTTTGCTAAAGGCCCCCTAGGTAATTGAACCCTCAGGAGAAACAATCCTCATGTATTCTTTTTCTGTTGTTTCAATAGCTTTGTAAAGAGTCATTTCAGTATGTTTGGTTCTGTAGCAGAGGTTCTGTGAAGTGCTTGTCGTCCTCAGAGGTCCAGAAAGTCTGCGAGTCTGTGGGTAAAGATGGGTAAGGAGAGAGAGGGAAGGAGGATAGAGAGAGGCTCAGGGCTGAGATAAGGACAGTGATCTAAAGACTCCTGGGGGTGAGGCTGGGGTGCACAGACACCCACGACTAATCTAGACAGAAACTGAGTAATCAAGGGGATGACCACTGTGAGGTCATGTGGTCACCTCTCCCTCTAGAAATAAACATTGCCCTCAGTAAGTCTCCTCCCACCCCAGAAGAGCATTAGGAAGGTCTGGAGAGGGGGCTTATTGGCAGAAATGGAAAAAGCAGGTTGAAGGGATTAGCCTGGAGCAGAGAGACCAAGAAACCCAAGCCAGTAGGTGGAAGGCAGACTTTTCATGGAAGTCTCCAAGCCCAAGTCAAGTTCTGGGACCACCAAGTACAAGTCAAAGAGTGCTCATTTAACCCCTTTGGGCCCCCATGGGTGTGGAGGAAGACTGGACAGAGAGGGAGAAGGGGCCAATGAAGGTACAGTATTTACTATGGGATTTAACACCTGAAAGGCCTCCCAGTAGCTTCAGGTCTGCTCAAGAATCCTTCATGTCCTGCTGGTTTGCAGTGAGTGGCTCACAGCTTCAAGGCCTCCTCTGCCAGATAGAGAACTATTTCAACCATCCTGCCTCTATTTTGGACTGTAGCAATGCAGACAGGAAACCTGACCCCATTTTCAGGTTCTAAAGAGAAATTCTAAGTACCTGAAAGACTGAGGAACATGGTGGCTTTTATTTAAGATGGGGAGCTAGAGAGCACATACCTGGACTTGGGCCTGCAGCAGCACCAAATTCCACCAAGAGTTCCCTTTATTTTCTCTCGCATCTCTGTTTCTCCTTTTCTCTCTGCTGGATTAGCCACGGGGACTCCAAGTTCTTCATTGTGTGGTCCTGGTACCAAGATTCTCCTGGGAATTATAAAGCTATTCACCTTCTACATCGAGCACTTCTTATTTTTTCCCCAGCAAAGTTAAGTCATCCTTAAGAGGAGTCAGGGTGCTAGCTCTTAAATATATTTTAGTCATCCCTTTGTACATTAAATGCTCTTTCTTGGAGACTGCTCCTGACGTGGCGTTCACCGTGCTCTCAGCTGGCCTCCTGAAGTTCTGCCCTGCCTTCCCCACCAGGTACACTTCAGGAGCTGCCTACCTCAGGGTGATAGGTTATCTTCTAGTTGCTTTATTCCTTTCCCTTTTACATTTAGAAAATATAATTTGAATACATAAACTTCTCTGTGGCCACAGCTTTATTTGCAACCCACAGGTTTTGTTATGGCATATTTTCATTATCATTCAATTAACAAAATTCTAATTCCCATTGCGACTTTATCTTTGACTTACATAATGATCAGAAGTATGTTTTTAATATCCAACTATTTGGCAAAATATTGGTTATATATTTTTTAATTTCTTGCTTATTCGGAGTCTTGTTTTATAACCGGAATATAGTCAATTTTATAAATGTGCCATGTGCACCTAAAATTTTCTGCATAATATATATATTCCATCATTGTTGTTGCAGTGTTTTATGTAAATGTAGGCCAAAGTTTTTAATGATGGTATTCAGATCTTCTCTAACCTGCTGATTTGTTGTTGTGGTTCTATGTTACTGATCTAGGTAATTTAGATTTTTCTATTTCTACTTAGTTTTTTGGAATTTCCCTTCATCTATTGCATTGAAGTTTAGATTTATAATATATTCCTTGTAAAGTAACAGTGGGTTTTATTATCCTGCCTTATCGCCAGTGATACTTTTTGCTTTCAAATTTATGTTAATATTAAAAAATCTTCTTCAATTTTACTTATTGTTGTTAGGACATAATTTTTGAATCCTTTAATTTTCAATCTGACTCTTGTCTCTTGTAGGTGGCATAGAATTACGTTTTTTGTTTGAATAATCCTTGTCCTTTAATTTGAGTATTTACAGTTAAGGTATTTTCTTGTAGACCGTTTACTCCTCGTTTACTATCTGTCCCACCTTGTTATGTTCCTTTTGCTCTTCTTTCTTCCTTTTAGATTTCTTCAAATTCCATTTTCCCTTGTATTAGCTTGTTATTTGTACATAAGTAGCAGTTACACATGTACCATGACTTATTAGCTCTTTTACTGCTTCTCAAGCAATGCTGAGATCTTAAATATCTTTTACTACTTTTTCTCTTCCATTTTTTTAATGCATTTTAATTTTTGATATATTTTATTATTACTTTTTTGTGCTGTTAGATTTTATTTAGGTTTATCCACTTATTTATTCCTTCTGTTATACATAATTCTTTATAAAGTCCTTATTTTCGTCTATGATAATCTTCCTTCAGCCTGCGGGTCTCCCTTTATAATTTAATTCAGGCAGTTCTGATAAGAACATATTTTCTAAATTTTGTTTGTCTGCAAATTTCCTTATTTCATCTTTCCTTCCAAACAACATTTTCTCTGCCTCTAGAATTCCCAATGGGCAGTTCTTTTCTTTAGCACTTAAAAATATTATTCCATTAGTTTCTAGTATCCAGTCAGTTTCGTTGAGAAGAAAGCTGTAATCTTAATCCTATTGTTCCTTTGAAAGTAATCTCTCTCTTTTTCGTCGGGCAGCTTTTAAGATGTTATGCTTTTCATTGCTATTCATGAATTGTACTGTGGTGATCTCATGTGTGGTTTTCTTTGGATTTGTTCTTGTTGCATTTTTTAGTGCTTATTGAATTTATGGCTCCATATATTCTTTTTAGTTTTAGAGAACTCTCAGCTGTTAATATTTCTGAAATATTGTTTTCATCCCAATCTCTCTCTCCTTTTTTCTTTGGACTCCGGTTTACACATATGATAAAAAATATTTACTGTGTCCCATGTGTCTCAAATGCGCTTTTGTCTACTTTTTATTCTTTTCGTTTCCCATGCTTTACTCTTAATATTGTTACTACTCTATCTTCCAGTTCACTTACCTCTCTTTACCTGTGTCCAATCCAGTACCGAGTTTTAAATTTCGTATAGTTTTTAATTCTATCAGTTCAACTTCAATCAGTTTGTAGTTTCTACTCGTCAAGTTAAGTTCTCCACCTTGTCATCTATTTTCTTGAACTTGATAATATTTACCGAAATATGTATGAACTTTAATGTTTAGGTCATCTATGATTCTGATTCTGTTTTGTTTTTTATTCTAATTCTCCTTTTCTTGGTTGTCTTGGTGGCTCTTCAGTGAATACCAGACTTGGGATATGACAAGTTGTATAGAATCTGAATGACATTACAGTTGCCCTTTGAACAACCTGGGTTTGAACTGCACAGATGCACTTATACATGGATTTTTTTTCAATAAGTAATACAGTACTACATGATGTGTGGTTGGTTGAATCCTCAGATTCAGAACCACAGATAAGAAGGGCCGACCATAAAGTTATATGTGGATTTTTGACTGCACAGGGAGTCAGTGTCTCTAACCCCTACATTGTTCAAGGGTCAACTGTATTTTCTTGAGGAGAGAATTTCCTATTCTTAGGTAGGGAGCAGAGGGGAAGATCACCTCAGTCACTGGACCAACTTCATACTCATTTTCCTTCTTTATAAGGTTCAATGTAGATGTTGCCTCAACCTTCCTAACACACACACACACACACACACACACACAAACACAGACACACACACACACACATATGTAGAGATTTCAATGTCCTAATTCATATCATTAGTTTACCATTGGGCCACAAATCTTTCATAGGTTCTGAACCCCAATTTTGTCTCTTCAGCATTATGAACCAACTAAGTCTTTGTTTTGACTTCAGTTAGCTTTTGTTTGACTTCTTAGCATCTTGCCTTGTCTACCTATTATACATGGAAAATACTGCAAGGGAACACTGTTGCTGAATCCAGCTCTGTTCTCTGAATCTTTACTCTCTCTGTGATTTTGGTCCTTAAAATTCTAGCTGCCTTGTTATTTCTCAATTCCAATTCTGGTTTCCTTAGTCCTATGACATTGTCCTAAGATCTACTGGCTTTTCTACCTCTTAGGAGCCGCATTTGGTTTCTCAGCCTTTTGCTCTTCATCAGTAGTTTCTAAATGTCTGGGCTAGAAAAGCATGTGCAGAATATTGTTCTCACTTCAGTGAGTTTCTTTCTCTATTTTACTTTTCTAGGTCATGGCTACCTCAGTAGCTTTCTAACGCTCACAGTCCAATGTTGCTTATGATTTATCTGGCCTTTCTAGTGTGTTTTCCTAAGGTAAACTGATATAGTTGGAAACAGAAGTTCATACCCACCATTTAAAAAATGCTGTTTTGTCTTTCTATGAATTCTCTTTTCGTCCCATCTTCTGTCGCTTTTTCCCACCAAAAATTCCCATTCTCCCAGATAGATTATTTTAGACTAAAAATTATTATTAAGCTAATATGTTAATTTTGAAAGGAATTAATTTTGCTTTGAACAAGAACACAGATTGGTGAATGGAATATGGAAGATTCCTTAAGACCTTTTTCATCTCTAAGAGTAGTATCCAACCATCGGTACCATAATAAGTTTGTCAACAATGGAAGAAAGCAGTCTTTATAAAATCAGCATTATTCAGTAATCTCAAAAACTGCTTCACTTTCCTGCTCATGCCACCAATTTCCAAATGTTCAATAGGAGCAGAGAATCATGGGATAGGATGTGGAGAAATGGCCTGTCATAGTAACTATAAATATTGGAAAAATGGAATTATAAATAAAGAGGGTTTTCTATGAATATATTTGAAGTGTTTGTTCCTACAGAACTTCTAGAATAAGACTCAAAAGTTTAACATAGAAACACCTCTTAATAAGTATGAAAATCACTAAAATTTATCTCATAATACTTTTTTCTTTTGTGTTATGTGATTGTCAGAGTCACACAAAACTATTTTTATCTGGACTTCACAGATCTTCTTATTTTTACTATGGGATCAGTTACCCTACATTTTTGAAATTTGGCAAAATAGTTAAAGTTGGAACATTTCCCCAAAATCCAGGGCATATGACTTACATTTCTGTAGAAGGCAATATTATATTTCTGTCTAGTTCTGGGGTAAACATTTTCATACCTGCCAATCCAATTTGACGAATGTATCATTTTTCCAGTGCACTAGTGTAAAGTAAATGGTAAATTCAGTCAAACAGTCATTTCATACATCAAAAAGGAAAATCAGTCAACACAACTGTCTGACTGAAATGAATGAAGAAAACAAATCAAGGCAAACAACTGTCCCAGTAGACTTGTATAAATACAGTAGTGGTGTCATGTGCAGGATTAATCTTCCCTCACCCTTAACTGGAGAACACTGGGCCAGCCAATTCAGTCACTCAAATGATACTGAATTATAATATTCCAGTTTCATTTACTCTCAGTTACTGCTGACTGCCCTTCCTTCTCCTTCATCTGTCCATCAGTGGAGAATGTCAGAGCAGGAGAATAGTAATATTGGCATAAGTTGTAATGTACTGTCGTGAATTCTACAGCTTCAAAATTCTTAGGATAACTCAATGATCTTAAAGAGTCTGGTGCAGAAAGGATATGTGAATTAAATCGCAGACCACTGTCTGACCCTACCAGCACTAACACCCCTTATTCCTGGTTCTAATATATCACAGAATACTCAAGAGGAAGGTTTTGAGTGGTCAGCAGAAATATGGCTCCAAAGCAGCCACATGGAAAAGAAATGTTGTCATCTCTGATCCACTTTAAAGTTGACTTGTCTTTTACTCATAAACCAGATTCAGTGTGAACTCTGTTCTGCTAAATGTTAGAGAATCTATTGGAGGAGTGTGGCCAATTCTTTTGAATTTTTTTACTCTCTAACTTTTTGTTTTTTTAACATCTTTATTGGAGTAGAATTGCTTTACAATGCTGTGTTAGTTTCTGCTTTATAACAAAGTGAATCAGCTATACATGTACATATATCCCCATATCTCCTCCCTCTTGTGTCTCCCTCCCACCCTCCCTACCCCACCCCTCTAGGTGGTCACAAAGCACCAAGCTGATCTCCCTGTGCGATGTGGCTGCCTCCCACTAGTGTGTGTTTTACATTTGGGAGTGTATATATGTCCAAGCCACTCTGTCACTTCATCCCACCTTACCCTTCCCCCTCCCCGTGTCCTCAAGTCCATTCTCTACGTCTGCGTCTTTATTCCTGTCCTGCCCCTAGGTTCTTCAGAAGAATTTTTTTTCAGATTCCATATATCTGTGTTAGCATACGGTATTTGTTTTTCTCTTTCTGACTTACTTCATTCTGTATGACAGTCTCTAGGTCCATCCACCTCACTGCAAATAACTCAATTTCATTTCTTTTTATGGCTGAGTAATATTCTACTGTATATATGTGCCACATCTTCTTTATCATTCATCTGTCGATGGACACTTAGGTTGTTTCCATGTCCTGGCGATTGTAAATACTGCCACAATGAACATGGTGGTACATGTCTCTTTTCGAATTATGGTTTTATTAGGGTATATGCCCAGTAGTGGGATTGCTGGGTCGTACGGTAGTTCTATTTTTAGTTTTTTAGGGAACCTCCATACTGTACTCAATAGTGGCTGTATCAATGTACATTCCCACCAACAGTGCAAGAGGGTTCCCTTTTCTCCACACCCTCTCCAGCATTTATTGTTTGTAGATTTTTTGATGATGGCCATTCTGACTGGTCACAGAAAGAACTTTGGCATGGTGTTCATCATCTAACTTATCCTAACATGCAGACATTTATGAGAGTAAAGTCATGTCTTTGCCAGAGTGGGTTGGTTATCTGGGCAACTGGGTCAAATCAAGAAGGGCAAATGTAGGCTGCCAGAGTAAATAAGGAGAGGAAAAACAAAAAGAACGAGCCATATCATTCATCAGTGATTTTCCCCCCAATATTCTTAGACTCCACCTATCTCCATCTTACTGGTAACACAGGAACTAGACTGAACAATCAGGTAAAAGGTCTCTACAGAAACTGAGGTAATATAGAAAATTTAAAAAAACATAAAATTGTAAATTTTCTTCCTAGGGCTAATTGAGATGATACTTCAATAATAACATAAGATCAGGTGAAGTCTAAAGAAATTTTAGAAAACCTGGATACAGTAAGAAAACATGTGTTCGCCAGCATCCGAATGTTAGAGAGACACCAAGACATGTGGGCCAAGTTCTGGAGAGAAGGGAAACACAGATGCAAGCTTGACATTTGGTGCAGCTTTTCTCCTTGGGGCATTTGCTGATTCAAATGTTGTAGCCTAGGAGCTGAAAAGCCAAGGAGTTCAAAAGACTGTAACCACAGAAGCCAAACGGCAAGAGCTGAGGCTAAAAGCAACAACTAATGGAATGACAAGTTACACGTATCCTTAGTCTCACAGGGCTGGGGGAACCATTACATTTAAAGCCTAACAAATACAAGGGTAGTTGGGAATAGGGAGAATCCAAACGTTCACATGGTAATCCCAAACGGCAACACCCGTAGAGGAAGGACAAGACAGAAATAGAGCACCCTTCACACAGACGGAAAAAAAGGCTTTGAATGAGCTCAAACTGAGAATGGACTAAGGTTTCCAGTCCCTATGGTAACTGTCTGCCATGGGCAAAAGGAAATCTTCTCAAGAGAACGATAACAACATCCAGAATATGGAGGTATCTTTATAGTTTCCTAAAATAAGTTAAGCCCAATTTTAATATAAAAAATAATTGGACATACCAGGAAAAAGACTAAATGATCAAAAGCTCAAAAAAAAAAAAGAAAGAAAAAAGACAATATAAATAGACACAGGAGGACAAGAGTTAGTAGGCATTGGCTAAAAAACAAAACAAAACAACTATGATTAAACAAAGAAAATAGACACATGGCAAATAAGCATATGAAAAGATGCTACACATTCCATGTCATCAGGGAATTTTAAATTAGAATAACGAGATACCACTACACACCTATTCAAATAGCTAAAATCCAAATAATGAAATACCAAAGTTGTTGATGATGCAGAACAACTGAAATTCTCATTTGCTGCTAGCAGGGTACTTGGCAGTTTCTTACAAAACTAAACATACTTTTACCATACAGTGATCTAGTAATCATGCTCTTTGGTATTTACCCATAGGAACTGAAAAGTTATGTCCACATAAAAACCTGCACATGGATGTTTATAACAGTTTCTTTCATAATTGCCAAAACTTGAAATCAACCAAGATGTTTTTCAATAGGTGAATGGATAAACAAACTATGGTATATCGGTACAAAGGAACAACATTGAGCAATAAAGAGAAAATGCTATGAAGCCATGAAAAGACATGGAAGAAGCTTAAATGTATATTGCTATGTGAAAAAAAGCCAATCTGCAAAGGCTACATGCATATTATATGATTGCAGCTATATGAAATTTAGGAAAAGGCAAAAGTGTGGAGACAGTCAAAAGATCAATGGTTGCCAGAGGTTGCGGGGAGGGAGAAAAGGATGGGTGAAGTGCGGAATTTTAAAGGCAAAGAGACTTCCTGTGTATGGTTCTGTAATGGTGGATACAGGTTATTGCACATTTGTCAAAAATCATATAATGTACAAAACAAAGAGTGAAGTCTAATGTAAACCATGGATATTAGTTAGTAATAATGTATCAATATGGGTTCATTAACTATAACAAACATCTTACGCTAATGTAAGATGTTAATAATAGGGGAAACTGGGTAGAGAGCTAAGGAGTTATGAGAACTCTGTCCTTTCTGCTTAATTTTTCTGTAAACCAGAAACTGCTCCGAAATAGTCTGTTAATTTAAAAAACAAATCTAGACCTGCATACATAACTTGCACGTAAATCCAACCACAGCAGCATTATTCATAAGAGCCCCAAAGTGGAAATAACCAAATGACCATTTATTGTGAATGGATAAATGAAACATAGTAATATCCACACCATGGACTATTATTCAGCCATAAAAAGACATCAAGTACTGATGCATGCTACAACATGGATGAACCTTGAAAACATGCTAAGTAATTGTATGATTCCATTTGTATGCAATGTCCAGACTAGACAAATCTGTAAAGACAAAGTATATTAGTGGCTGCCTAGGGTTTGGAGAAATGGGGGAGTGAGTGACCTATAATAGATTCTTTTTCTTTTGGGGGGTGGATGAAAGTTCTAAAATTGATTGTGGTGGTAGATGCATAACACATTAAATTGTACACTTTAAATAATATGGAAAGTAAAATATATCTCAATGAAACTATTATTTAAAATTATGATTAATGTATTAAAAGAAGGGCAACATGTACAATTTAAGCAAAAATTATCTGTGAAATGCAACCAAAAGAAACTTCTAGAATTAAAAAAGTTGAAATTAAGCACTCAGAAGATTGGTTGAACAGTACCTTAGTCAAACAAAAGAAAGGAATACAAATGTCAATTAAAAAATAACTACACAAAAATTTGGAGGGAAAATGATGGAAAACAGAGAAATAAGTACTTAAGACATATAGAGTATATGTGAAACACTGTGTCTAGCCAGCCCCAAGTCACACAGCCTAGGAAGGAGACACACAGCCTACCTGAATCACAAGGACTTCTCCAAAGTAAAAATGAGGTTCTGAGGCCAGAAGTGGAAGGAATGAATTACAAAGGAAAAGAACAATGGTAAACTATAATGTAGATATACATCGGTAAATACATAGGTTCCCTGGGGTTGTGATCTGGTACAAACAATAAAAAGAAAAAAGATAATACTCATAGTAGAGGCTGCTAGATTCTGCTGAGGAAAATGTCCAGGGAGGGAAGAGTTGATTTATTTCATTATTTTTTTAGAGTCCACATATAAGTGACATCATGCACTATTTGTTTTTGTCTTATTTCACTTAGCATCGTGGCCTCCAGTTTTATCCATGTTGACTTAAATGATAGGATTTTCTTCTTTTTTAAGGTTGAATAATATTCTATTCTATATATATACCATATTTCCTTTATCCATTAATCTACTATGGACACTTAGGTGGTTTCCATACCTTGGCTCTTGTGCATAATGCTACAATAAACATGGGAGTACAGATATCTCTTCAAATTATGATGATATTTCCTCTGGATATATACTCAGAAGTGGGCGTGAGGAAGAACTTAGGACACAAATCGACCCTATGTAAAAGATGTTGTAGGAATGAAAAAGTCTGAACACCTAGAAAGAGTGTGGAGTATTTGGAAAGGTCATTGTTCAAGGTCATACATAGTTTAAAGTTATGACATTTCAGTGAGCCTGTGTGCATGAAGGCTTGCTTATATTTGGGGATTTGAGTACAGTGCAAAGAAGTGTTGCTAAATTTTCGATCAACATCAAAAAAAGGGTGGAAATGTTTTTTCTTTGATTATGAAACTGCAGGAAAGGCAAGCCTAGAATTCTAGGCCCACTAGAATTTTCCCTGATGATAGTGCTAATTTAGGAGAATAAGAAGGATCCAAGGCTATAGAACAATTTTGAAAGCAAAATAAGACCGCCGAGTCTTCACACAGTGTATGAGATTAAGTTTTAATGGCATATGATGAAGTGGCCATGACACAGCCAGCAGAGCTCATTGAGTTGTGGAAAATGGCTCTTGAAGCTACAGGAAATGGACCGTAGACATAGAAAAAGAACAAGGTAAATCCCAAAGAGTGGAAGGACAAAATTAATCAAGAGAAAAGTCAAAAATAGAGAAGAAAAGCAGTAAACGTGACAAAGAAAACCAAAAGCTTGCTCTTTACAAACACCAATAAAATAAGCAATATTTGGCAAATATGATAGAGATGGGACTAGCTATAAAACAGAGAGAATTTTTTTTTAATTACAAAAGAATACTATGGTAGCTTTATACCAACACATCTAAAAATCTGGACAAAATGGCTGATTATGATTAGTTATATGCAGCCATTATTTACTCCTGTTTTGAGTAGAGAATACAAGAAGCTTTATGAAAATAGAAAACATAATCAAAGATATACACCTTAGAAAGACATCAGTTATTTTCCAATGTATATAAAAAATTAGAAGAGTCCTAATACGAAAATCAGATACGGGGCTTCCCTGGTGGCGCAGTGGTTGAGAGTCCGCCTGCCGATGCAGGGGACACAGGTTCGTGCTGCGGACCGGGAAGATCCCACATGCCGCAGAGTGGCTGGGCCCGTGAGCCATGGCCGCTGAGCCTGCGCGTCCAGAGCCTCTGCTCCGCAACGGGAGAGGACACAACAGTGAGAGGCCCGCGTACGGCAAAAAAAAAAAAAAAAAGAAAGGGAGTGACAACTTAAATGATATATGGAATATTTTGCTGACTTACAAGAGCATGCAGAATTAACTATGACCCAGTTGAAATGTTAATTTTATTTTAATGTGTATGTTGGGATGGAGTCTTCAAGGTGCCAGAAAACAACCATTCATCCATGCTGTTTGGAACTGCAGCACACAGACACCTTCAGTTACCAGTTCTGTTCATGCCACAGAATCATCTTCAGAAAACATACTGTTTTTTATGGACCTGGTATATATCTTAATTAGTTTGAAGAATTCCCCAAATACCTGTTAATATGTAGTGCTCCAATTCCAATCTTGCCACGACCTGTACCAGTGACACAGCACATAGGAGTTTTATTTCTCTTTCTTTCTCTGGGTTGTTCAGAACCCAACGAAAGAACAATGGAATGGCATCAAAGAGATCAGGGTTCTTGTCCCAGATTTACCATAAAATAATAGTGTCCTCTTGGGAAAATTATAGTTATTCTAGGCCGCTTTCCTTTTCTTTACTTTGACAGAGCTGCACCAGATGACCCCAAGTAACATTGCACTCTTTGCAGTAGTAGCTTAGATGTTATTGGTTTTCTGAAACAAATGAAGACAATGACACATGAAACTGTGCAACATCTCTGTAACTATGTTTTCTTAGAGTTGCCTCCATTTTACAGATGATAAGATGGCTGAGCACAGAAGTAGATGTCTTGACCAGAGTTTGCAGAGTAGATGGAACGGAACCACAAGTTTCCTTCTTTCCTGAAGCTCACTTAGCCAAAACATAGGCTTCTGAATATTAAGCTGTAAAGCATATTATCAGTATGCTTTAAAAGAAGCGGTTCTTCTAGGATTTCCAATTAATAGCAGGAGGTTTTGAAATTCTTCAAAGATCATCTAATTTTGTGAGATTTACAGCTCAATTTTCCTGTCAAGCAAGTTGTATTAGTGCCAATCATCTGAGCTGCTGGATGCTTCTCTGAACTTCTTGAAGTTTTCTTCTTGCTCTCTGAAATTCATGCCAGATAAGCCTTTTTCTAGAGCGTATATACAGACTTGTGTATTTTTTATACAGAAAAGCAATGCAGTGAGTCAGGACGGGGGTTAAGCCCTCATTCTCAGAGTGGTATTGAGCTCCTGGTGAAATATAATCATCATTTCCTCAGAATCGAAAAGCAATTATCTCTAGTTTTTAATCCCATTAACTATTTATACATTTATGTATGATACACGTATTTATTGTACCTACTAGGTGTGTTCTCTTTGGGAAGTACAAAGCTCTTTGAGATATAGGTAGTTCATTTTTTTGTTTTCCCACAAATACTGTGACCTTTTGAGCAGGAAGGTCTATATTTTACTAACATCTAGAACCAGCAGTTAACACGGTGTCTAAGATGTAGTCAATAAATATGAAATACATAAATGAACACATTTTTAAGGAAGGGCCAGGAAATGAACAAATAGAAATTTTTCATTTTCAGTCACAAAGCAACCAGAGACATAAAAATGATACAGACAACGAGTGCTACGGTCATTCAAATAAGGCATAGAATAGATACAACAAGGATCTCCTTATTGGCACAGGGAACTCTACTCAATATTTTGTAATAACTTATAAGGGAAAAGAATGTGAAAAAGGAATCACTGTGCTGTACACCTGAAAGTAACACAACATTGTAAATCAACTATACTTAAATTAAAAAACAAACAAACAGACAACAACAACAACAAAAAAACACAAAAGAGGTCATAGAAGTTTTTATGAGATTCCATAAGAGAAGCCAAATGAGGACGGGAGAGACAGCTTTTGAATCAATTCAGAGGAGAGGTCACAGAGAAACTTGTCTTTGACCTGAACTTGAGTTTCCATTAAGATTGCAACGCAGGGATATTACAGATGAAGGTAATCACATAAACTTACTACACTGAAACTTGCAGAGGTTATGAGTGTTGTTCAAGATCCCAAAGCAAGTGCATTGTGGAATCAGAATTTTAAGTGAGACCTAATGAACTAAAAACAAACAAACAAAAAAACAAACCTTTTCTGTGATACCATGTTGCCTTTGAAGTCGTTATTTTGGTGGGTTGGTAGAAAGTGGTTCCCGTGTTTCTGGCAGCAATGACTAGTTCTGTGCCCCCTGCGGCCCCCCACCCCCGAGTTGATCCTCAAAGTTTCCTTTAGAATGGACTTGCTAAAATGCAGACATGCAAGTATTCATGACGCCTGTGTCCAATCATTTCTCTTGCCATTGCCTACTTCACTTCTGGATTATATGAACAATTCACTGTCTTCATTTATGCTTTTCCCTCCTCCAAGAATTCCTTTCTCCCTATGGGGCACCTGGGAAACCCACTTCATTTTTCAAACCTCAGTTTACATATTATGTCTTTTGTGCAGTCTTCTTTTTAGTGTTGTGATCACATGCTCCTTTTTGCTACCCTTGCACTTCTGCATGCCTGATTGTTGCACTCGCTACACTGTATTGTGATTGTGTTGTTTACATATATCTGTGTTCTCCTGGACAACGTTCCTTGGGGCCAGGTACTACCGTTTTTCATCTATTGGTGTTGCCTTAGCATGTTGCTTGTTGCGAAGTAGTTAGTTATAAAAATGAGATTTGTTTAAATTGAAAATTGTTATGTACATATTAGTTATTATCATTTACAGATATAACAGGAAAAAATATTAATGCTGGTGCTGAAAGTTCACTTCTAGTAAATGATGGTGGTACTTGACTTCACTTATATTATTTTCCCCACTATTTTATATCTTTCTACCTGATATCTCTTCTTTATTTCCATCTCTTTCTTTATTACTAAACCAAGAAAAACAGGGATGAGGGTAGGGCTAGGCCATACTTGGCTGGAATAGTAAAGAAATTGTGTGGGGTTTTGGTGAGAAAATCCTGAAGCATACAGGTCTGCATCTTCCTTTTATTTTTATTTTTTTGCGGTACATGGGCCTCTCACCATTGTGGCCTCTCCCGTTGTGGAGCACAGGCTCTGGAGGTGCAGGCTCAGCGGCCGTGGCTCACGGGCCCAGCCGCTCCACGGCATGTGGGATCTTCCCGGACCAGGTCACGAACCCGTGTCCCCTGCATCGGCAGGTGGACTCTCAACCACTGCGCCACCAGGGAAGCCCCTGTTTGAAGTTTTTTGATAAATTAGATTTGATAACACAGTTTTATAAAAACTTAGTTTGGACATTTCTGAACCTCTTTTTTTGTTTCCTTATGTAAGAAAGCTGCTTGCTTAGGGTTAATACTAATTCAATGGGGGTAAGATTTACACAGGACTAACCCTAACATTCATAGTGTGTGGCACAGGAAACAACTTTGAATGGCCATTTCAAGGAACAATATACTTAAGTGTATACAATGAGTAAAATGGATGAACTACACAAATTTATGAGTTGAAAACCATAGAATCATAGAATTTTCTCACTGTAAAGGCTCTTACTTTTCCAACTGCTTAACTTCAACCTCTGTTAAAGCACTTCAGTAACAGGGAGTTCTTGAGTTTAAAATGCAGTCGGTCCATTTTATAGTTGAAAGGTTCTACTTGTCAAAATATTCATCCTTTTATCAACCTAAACCTGTCTACTTGGTCTAAAATCTTCAGTGTGGGACAGTCTAAACCCTTTTTCATAGGACAACTCCTAAAATAGTTTAGAGCGACCACCTACTTCTCTCCTGGTCTTGCTTCATGTCATCTATTCCCAGTTCCTTCAATTACTTCTTATTTTAGATTCCAGACACTTTACTGAATTCATCACTTTCTTCAGTATAATAACTCATTTGCTGAATGTGATATTTTAAGCCTAAAAGGATTTGTTTACTGTTTTCTGTAAAGAATTAAAACATAAAATGTCCAATCAACCAATAATTCTTCACCTAACATGATTCATATACACCAATTGATAAGGAAAATTTAAAAACTCAAATTACTTCATTCTTAAAGAGTGATCATAGTATGTCCTTATTTATAATGTACAGGAAATATGAATTTTCTTTCTGTGCATCTATAACAGTGCCCTCTTGCAGGGTACAGAGGATCCTCCATTGATGCTGCCTAATGATGCGTATGTGATATCCTGATATTTACTAAGAAGTTAGATATTCAGGAGGATTTTTTGTTCCCAGCAGACATACACATATGAATTTTTCTTCTCTATTTTTGTGTGTTTCTAACTTTTATTATTCATCTATTGGCACTTCAGTGCATTCACCAAACTGCACCATAAACATCAAAGTAGATTACTTCACTTTTCCTTTTATGAGATTATTATACTTATCAACCAATATTTGAGCCCTTAATATGGGCAAATCATCCTAGCCTGTTAAGCACAGAGGTAAAGAGCATGGAGTTGAGAGGGCACACACCAAGATTTGAACAAATTACTTAATCTCTCTAAGTCTTCATTTTTGTATGTGAAAAATGAGAATAATTACAATGATTGAACTCATAAGGTGGATCGTAGAAAACATCTAGGTGCTACATGCAAAGAGCTTGTTTGACTACCTGGCAAATATATCCATTCTTTATTAACATGATGGTGATGATGTTGATGGTGATGATGATGATGATGCAGCTACCAGCAGGTGTCCTTATTAGGTTGGTAAGGATGGTGAATAAACCACAAGATCATGTCTGTGAACATTTGCATTCTAAGGCTACACTGCCTTTGCCTTCTCAACTCCGGCTCCACTCCTCATCTGTTTAAACATCTCCCAAGATAGCTCAGGTCTTCTCCTCTATGAAGCTATTCTGCACTACTCCTCTAGAATGAACTTAAAATACATTGCTTGCACTTATATTAATTTATATCAAGTACAAACTTCTGCAGTGGAATCACTCATCCTCCGTCAACCTTATATGGACCTTTACCTCCAACACTGATGCCTAGCAAATCCTTCCACTACATTATAAATTATTAACCATAAGGTTTAGCATGTTCTCTCTTCCAAGGTGTTTAGAACTTTAAAGGAGAAAGAAGCCTGCCCAAGTGGACAAAGCTAACACTTATCAAGCATGAGCTCCCAACATTTGCACCAGACAATTTCACATCATCTCATTATAAACTGACAATAATCTTTGTGAGGTTGGGGTCCTAACCTTCTTTTTACTGTGAATCCCTTTGACAATATGGAGTAGCCCATTTAAATAGTCTTAAAATAACACTTTTAAATTCATAAAATATAATACATAGAATCTCAAAAGAAACTAGTTACTATGTTTTAAATGTAGTCATTAGAATATTTTAAAAACCAAATTTGTGATATAGAAACGAATGGGTATTTAAACTCATCAAATAACAAGATATAACAGAGACTCTATTAACTACTATACTTAAAAATAGTGATGTTGGGGAGATGGGTTCACAACTCTGATACATGTGTACTGAAATTGGAACAATTAAATAAATAGATGGTGGATGGTGGTAGCCACATTTCTCAATATTGAAGTATGAATTTACAGATAAACAAGAGGAGAAGGCTAAACTAATCTCAGCGTTAATGCATTATAGTTGCAGACATCAGTATACACTCAGCTCAATATAGATATAGATAGTTATATATAGAAGTATTTACTGATATGTGTATATACATGGGTTAGTATACATATATATTTCTTTGTTCTCTCAGTTAAGAGAGCCTAATCAAATAATAGCCCATTAGCAACAGCACATCTAGAGCCCAGATCTTGGTTTCTATTACTACTCTCCAATAAAAGGAATCAGGGCTCCTCAGAGAAATGACTGATTCTAGGACTGGGGCAGGAAATACACAAAATGAGCCTGGAGCATCTTGTGGTACCAAAAAGTCAGGAAGTATTAAACACACACACAAACATGCATGCTAAACACAGATACACACAGATACACACACACACACAAACTCACACACCCCAAAAGGAGTATGTCAAAGGAGCACAGGTGCCAAAAGCAAAAGCTCCCAATGGCCAAAGCTGGAACAATTCAAACAACAAAATAAAGTAGTATTGGATTATAACCCAAAGGATAAAATAGATATCCATGAGTCTATACTGATATAAATAAATATCAATAATTGAATAAATTAATGTTTAGGGGAAAATAGACAAATCTGTGTGGAAGAATTCCAAATACTTTATGTACATACTCTGTCCTCAAGGAGGTGGATCATAACTCTCCACTTTTTGGGTTTGTGCTTCACATAGTGACTTCCTTCCAACAAGTGTAGTGTGGAAGGGGTGGAGGAGTAACTTTACAGTGGAGAAATCTGAGACACGACCTCAGCCAGGTTATCAAGGTCAACATCAACAGGCAAATCACATTGATAGCATGTACCCTTGATAAGATGTTATTAAAAAGGCACTTTATCTGGTTGTCCTCCCAATAAACCATAATCCCAGTCTTACCGTGAGAAAAGCATTGGACAGTTTACATTAGTGAGGTATGCTACAAAACACTTGATCACTGCTCCTCAAAACCGTCAAGGTTGGGGCTTCCCTGGTGGCGCAGTGGTTGAGAGTCCGCCTGCCAATGCAGGGGACACGGGTTCGAGCCCTGGCCTGGGAAGATCCCACATGCCAGGGAGCAACTAAGCCCGTGAACCACAAATACTGAGTCCATATGCTGCAACTACGGAGGCCCACGCGCCTACAGCCCGTGCTCCACAATGAGAGAGGCCACTGCAATGAGAGGCCGGCGCGCTGCAACGAAGAGTAACCCCCGCTCTCCGCAACTAGAGAAAGCCCGCACGTAGCAACAAACACCCAACACAGCCAAAAATAAATAAATTAAATAAATACATTTAAAAAAGAAACTGTCAAGGTTATCAAAAACAAGAAAAGCCTGAGAAACTACCACAGCCCAGAGGAGCCTAAGGGGGCTTGATAACTAAATGTAATGTGGTGTCCTGGATGGAAGCCTGAAATGGAATTAAGGACACTAGGCAAAAGCCAAGGAAATCTGAATAAAGTACAGACTCTGGTTAATATTATTGTATTAATATTGGCTCATTAATTGTAAAAAAGGTACCACACTGGTGTACGGTGTCAATAATCGAGGAAATTGGGAATGAGATATATAAGAACTCTGTATTATCCCCTTAATTTTTCTGTATATCTAAAACCATTCTAAAATAGATATAGTCTATTAGATAAAACAAAAAAGGTAATGATGATTTGATTGTAACATCAGACTAGTGATACTTTGAGATATCTATAAAAACTGCCTTAGGAAATTGTCTGTGGTATCTGCTGGGGATATAGTCACAGGTACTCCTAATATTATTGTGGTTTGTTGTCTGCATTTAGATTTAAAGGACATGCTAAATACTAAATTGCAGCTAGAGGTTAGTGAAATTAAAGATGTAATATTCCCATCCAGATTCCACATACACTTTGATACATATTAAGAATCCCCTGCTCTTTGGTGAGGTCTAATTTTATGAAAGTGAAACTCAGAGAGATGAATTAGGTTGTTCCAGCTTTTTAAAAGCCCGCATTCTAGGGTCAAGAATTCTTACTGAGCCTTGTTGAAACTGTTTGCTACACTACCTCCTAATTTTGGAACTGCTAAACAGAGAGTTGGGAACTCTTCCTAGATTAAAAGTACTGCCTTGGCCTTGTGCAATTATACTGTTTAGGTTGCTGGACAAATCCAAGGATAAAACTGGCCTGGACCTAGTGATGGGCAATTCCAAAAGCAAGCTGAATGTGAGAAGTTCACTCACAGAGAACCCTAGGGTCAAAAAGCCTCTCTACTTGGGAATGGCTGAACACCGGGAAAATAAGCCCTGGTTCAGCTGTAAAGAGAGCACATCCTTGGCCTTTTTTTCCCCCTTAAGTCCGGAAACTGATGATCTGGTCAGCTTAGGAGAGGGAGGAAGGGAAGGAGGGAGGGAGGAAAATGAGAGAGAGAGAGAAACCTGTTAATAGCTGGTGCCAATTTAAAGAGAAGGAAAGGGTTTATTATATACGTATATGCTAATATTATTCCTAAAGCCAATTCTGATAAATCCTTCGGGAAAGAAAGAGATGCAGCCACCTGTTAATGTGGCTTCAGCTTCTTTGTGTCCAAATGTTACAGCTGTCACCAGACCAGCCATTCCACTTGGGGCGGGGCCAGGGGGTTAGAGGGGGAACATCTGTCCACTAAGGACACTACTGAACAGCAACAAAATCTTGGGGCGACCCCTCTCTCTTTCCTCGAGTGCTTTTGCTAGCCGGTCCTACTTCCCCACTCCTTTGGGAGTTTCCTGTTCCATTACGTAGGCAAGAGGGCGAGAGGTCCCAGCTTTCCTAATTGTGAGTGGTTTGGCTGGGTGTGTACGTGCGAGTAACTGTGTGTGTGTGTGTATGTGTGTGTGTGTGTGTGTTGAGGGAAAGTGGAGCTTGCTACAGGGGCTTGGAAAAACTAGTCGCCAATTTAAAATATTTTCGGAGTGTTTGAATGATATCTTCAAAGCTAATCCCACTCTCAAATTCAGCGAAATGAACAATACAGATAAGGAAGATGAAGAGGGTGGAAAACCCACACAGCGGAATGGAGCTGTGCATGCCGCGGGAGTGACAGGGGAGCGCTCAGAGGTAAGGCGCTCTGCAGAGAAAGTCACTCTGGCTCTTCTCTCTCGGTCCACCAGCCGGCGACGCTTCTTCTGTAAAAGCATTCCTAGAAAATAACCCTACAACCGGGAAGGGTAGCGATCTTTGAGCGCAGTTTCCAGGAGCCGGTCCCCGCAGCAGGAAGAGGCCCCTCTCCCCCCGCGGCTGGCGCGGAATGTGGCGATCCGGCCCGGCGCGGGGGATGACTTCCTGCGGCCGGAGCTCGGCGGCGGGAGCGGCGGGAGCAGCTGCTGCAGCTGGCAGGTGGGGTGGGGGCCGGCCGAACTGACCAAGCACAGACCCGGCGCGGCGGCACTGCGGCCCCGGGGCAGCCGGCGCGGGGACATGCGCTGATTCGATCCCTCCGGAGAAGGTAAGCAGCCCGGCTATTATTAGCCTCGGCCACACTAATGGGGTTTGTAATACAGAGGGAAGAAGGGGAATATCCCTGCCGCCTTCTGCAATGGGAAAAGGAGCAGCAACTGGAATTGAATTATCAATCAGCCAAGTGCTTGAGATTATTGGAGGAGCGGTGTTAGTGGGCAAACAAAGAAGGCGGTCAGCCTCTGTAATCTTAAGATAATCAACCATTGCTGTGCCACACTCGCTTAGATATTGAAGAGGATTCAGAATGTAAAATAATTTGAGTTGCACTTTTACGTTGCTACCTTCAACCTTCGCTTGGTTATTTTTGGTTTGCGAGCAGCAGGTTCTTGTCAGCAGCCTGGAGAAGTAATCGGAAATCTTCCCTCTTCTTTTGCCTTCCTCAGTCTTCTCCCCTTCCAGTTATTAGAATGGGTCTGCACATTTCAACGTCAAACACCCACTTCAATACTGAACCTTTAGAAAGAATCTCCAATTAGAGGAGAAACTTACCTCCTGGAGTTCAGCTTGGGTTGAGCAGCACTTGTCCCCACTTCTCCCTTCATTTACCATCTTCTCTTGTCAATCATTTCATGGATTCCCCCACCCCCCACCCCGGGGATGCTGTGCTCATTAACAAGCCAGCTCTTGTCAGCTCCTGTCCACCACCTCTGTTCCGTGACTGATTTTTCAAGGACCCAGAAAGGGCATTGCCTTATACCATGTTTGGACTATTATCTGTGTCCTTCCCCAAAATGCATGGCATGAAAAATCCTTTAAACTCAGTACCAACATGGTTTCAGATAACTCCCTTCATTGTAGTCACTGCAGCTACCAGATGGGTTTCGAGGACAGCAGGATCTGTTGGGGTGTGAGAAAGAGGGCTATACCTACATATTTTGCTCCACGTGCATAAGAATAGGTGGAAGTAGAAATGCAAATGTCAGTCTGTCCCGTTTTTCTTGAAGCTTTTTTAGTCCAGCTAGGTTGTGAGACACCTAGCTGGGTAGGGTATGGGGCAAGTCCTCCTGCAAAAGCAAGCAGTGTGTTTGTCCTAGGATTCCCCCAATAACCTCAAAAGAGTTTCCAGAGAGGCTTTTCCCACAGGCAGTCAGAAAGCCAGGGGAGGTGGCCAAGGTAAACCTCAGGTTATTTGGGCATCCTCAAGTTAGTCTCCCCTTTTAGGGGTTCTGACCTAGGATTTCCCCACAAACGCTTTGCTGCTGAGCTCAAGTGCCCATTCTTGTTGCCACCTAGGGATGTACAATTGAATGATATTCTGTGAAATAGTGAAGATTGCTATGGTGGGGATTACAAATGTGCCACTTCACCAACAGAGAACAGTTGCAATAAGCCAGACTGTGTGGTGTCTGTGTGCCAATATTCCATTTAAGAAGAGATTTGTTATCTTTAAATCTGAAATTAAAGAGACAGTTTGACTCAAAAGGCCATGGATTTTATTTTAACAAATTAAAATAGGAGATCAATGAAAAAGAGGTCCAGGGTTTATAGCTAACCTTCTTTTTTATATATTGCTTTAGAACAAGATACTGGTTCTGAAAAATCATGTTACTTCTATTATATATTGTTATTGTTTTTCTGATTACAAATTCTCTATTTATAAATACACTTTGGAAAGATTTGAGTTGGTTTCTTTGTCTCTATCTTCAGTATATGAGGCAGAAGGAGTGGAGGGGGGTGGGCAAATCCCACTCCAAGTGGCCCACTCAGAGAATTGTTCCCCGGACCATGCAAACCTCTGGACCGATATTGTTTTGGCTGGTTGTTATTATTATCTTTAAATGTGGTTTGGGTTTGAAATATTAAATTTTCAATATTCTAAAATTTTGACTCAGGCACACCAACTAGAAGAGAGAACAAAGAACAAGAATAGCAAAACTATTTTCCACCTTTCTTTTTTTCTTCCCCCAATGTATTTATTTATTTATTTATTTTTATTAGTTTCTGCTTTATAACAAAGTGAATCAGTCATACATATACATCTGTTCCCACATCCCTTCCCTCATGCATCTCCCTCCCTCCCACCCTCCCCTTCCCACCCCTCCAGGCGGTCACAAAGCACCGAGCTGATCTCCCTGTGCTCTGCGGCTGCTTCCCTCTATCTATCTACCTTACGTTTGGTAGTGTACATATGTCCATGCCTCTCTTTCGCTTTGTCACAGCTTAGCCTTCCCCCTCCCCATATCCTCAAGTCCATTCTCAAGTAGGTCTGTGTCTTTATTCCCGTTTTACCCCTAGGTTCTTCATGACATTTGTTTTTTAATTCTGTATATATGTGTTAGCATACGGTATTTGTCTTTCTCTTTCTGACTTACTTCACTCTGTATGACAGACTCTAGGTCTATCCACCTCATTACAAATAGCTCAGTTTCGTTTCTTTTTATGGCTGAGTAATATTCCATTGTATATATGTGCCACATCTTCTTTATCCATTCATCCGATGATGGACACTTAGGTTGTTTCCAGCTCCGGGCTATTGTGAATAGAGCTGCAATGAACATTTTGGTACATGTCTCTTTTTGAATTATGGTTTTCTCAGGGTATATGCCTAGTAGTGGGATTGCTGGCTCATATGGTACTTCTATTTTTAGTTTTTTGAGGAACCTCCGTACTGTTCTCCATAGTGGCTGTACCAATTCACATTCCCACCAGCAGTGCAAGAGTGTTCCCTTTTCTCCACACCCTCTCCAGCATTTATTGTTTCTAGATTTCTTGATGATGGCCATTCTGACTGGTGTGAGATGATATCTCATTGTAGTTTTGATTTGCATTTCTCTAATGATTAATGATCTTGAGCATTCTTTCATGTGTTTGTTGGCAGTCTGTATATCTTCTTTGGAGAAATGCCTATTTAAGTCTTCTGCCCATTTTTGGATTGGGTTGTTTGTTTTTTTGCTATTGAGCTGCATGAGCTGTTTATAAATTTCGGAGATTAATCCTTTGTCAGTTGCTTCATTTGCAAATATTTTCTCCCATTCTGAGCGTTGTCTTTTGGTCTTGTTTATGGTTTCCTTTGCTGTGCAAAAGCTTTGAAGTTCCATTAGGTCCCATTTGTTTATCTTTGTTTTTATTTCCATTTCTCTAGGAGGTGGGTCCAAAAGGATCTTGCTGTGATTGATGTCATAGAGTGTTCTACCTATGTTTTCCTCTAAGAGTTTGATAGTTTCTGGCCTTACATTTAAGTCTTTAATCCATTTTGAGCTTATTTTTGTGTATGGTGTTAGGGAATGATCTAATCTCAAACTTTTACATGTCCCTGTCCAGTTTTCCCAGCACCACTTATTGAAGAGGCTGTCCTTTCTCCACTGTACATTCCTGACTCCTTTATCAAAGATAAGTTGGCCATATGTGCGTGGGTTTATCTCTGGGCTTTCTATCCTGATCCACTGATCTATCTTTCTGTTTTTATGCCAGTACCACACTGTCTTGATTACTGTAGCTTTGTAGTATAGTCTGAAGTCAGGGAGCCTGATTCCTCCAGCTCCGTTTTTCGTTCTCAAGATTGCTTTGGCTATTCGTGGTCTTTTGTTTTTCCAAACAAATTGTGAAATTTTTTGTTCTAGTTCTGTGAAAAATGCCAGTGGGAGTTTGATAGGGATTGCATTGACTCTGTAGATTGCTTTGGGTAGTAGAGTCATTTTCACAATATTGATTCTTCCAATCCAGGAGCATGGTATATCTCTCCATCTATTTGTATCATCTTTAATTTCTTTCATCAGTGTCTTATAATTTTCTGCATACAGGTCTTTTGTCTCCTTAGGTAGGTTTATTCCTAGATATTTTATTCTTTTTGTTGCAGTGGTAAATGGGAGTGTTTTCTTGATTTCATTTTCAGATTTTTCATCATTAGTGTACAGGAATGCCAGAGATTTCTGTACATTAATTTTGTATCCTGCTACTTTACCAAATTCATTGATTAGCTCTAGTAGTTTTTCGGTAGCATCTTTAGGATTCTCTATGTATAGTATCATGTCATCTGCAAACAGTGACAGCTTTACTTCTTCTTTTCCAATTTCGATTCCTTTTATTTCCTTTTCTTCTCTGATTGCTGTGGCTAAAACTTCCAAAACTAAGTTGAATAAGAGTGGTGAGAGTGGGCAGCCTGGTCTTGTTCCCGATCTTAGTGGAAATGGTTTCAGTTTTTCACCATTGAGGACAATGTTGGCTGTGGGTTTGTCATATATGGCCTTTATTATGTTGAGGAAAGTTCCCTCTATGCCTACTTTCTGCAGGGTTTTTATCATAAATGGGTGTTGAATTTTGTCGAAAGCTTTCTCTGCATCTATTGAGATGATCATATGGTTTTTCTCCTTCAACTTGTTAATATGGTGTATCACATTGATTGATTTGCATATATTGAAGAATCCTTGCATTCCTGGAATAAACCCCACTTGATCATGGTGTATGATCATTTTGATGTGCTGTTGGATTCTGTTTGCTAGTATTTTGTTGAGGATTTTTGCATCTATGTTCATCAGTGATATTGGCCTGTAGTTTTCTTTCTTTGTGACATCCTTGCCTGGTTTTGGTATCAAGGTGATGGTGGCCTCGTAGAATGAGTTTGGGAGTGTTCCTTCCTCTGATATTGTTTGGAAGAGTTTGAGAAGGATGGGTGTTAGCTCTTCTCTAAATGTTTGATAGAATTCGCCTGTGAAGCCATCTGGTCCTGGGCTTTTGTTTGATGGAAGATTTTTAATCACAGTTTCAATTTCAGTGCTTGTGATTGGTCTATTCATATTTTCTATTTCTTCCTGAGTCAGTCTTGGCAGGTTGTGCATTTCTAAGAATTTGTCCATTTCTTCCAGGTTGTCCATTTTATTGGCATAGAGTTGCTTGTAGTAATCTCTCATGATCTTTTGTATTTCTGCAGTGTCAGTTGTTACTTCTCCTTCTTCATTTCTAATTCTATTGATTTGAGTCTTCTCCCTTCTTTTCTTGATGAGTCTGGCTAATGGTTTGTCAATTTTGTTTATCTTCTCAAAGAACCAGCTTTTAGTTTGGTTGATCTTTGCTATCGTTTCCTTCATTTCTTTTTCATTTATTTCTGATCTGATCTTTATGATTTCTTTCCTTCTGCTAACTTTGGGGGTTTTTTGTTCTTCTTTCTCTAATTGCTTTAGGTGCAGGGTCAGGTTGTTTACTCGAAATGTTTCCTGTTTCTTAAGGTGGGATTGTATTGCTATAAACTTCCCCCTTAGAACTGCTTTTGCTGCGTCCCACTGGTTTTGGGTCGTCATGTCTCCATTGTCATTTGTTTCTAGGTATTTTTTTATTTCCTCTTTGATTTCTTCAGTGATCACTTCGTTATTGAATAGTGTATTGTTTAGCCTCCATGTGTTTGTATTTTTTACAGATCTTTTCCTGTAATTGATGTCTAGTCTCATAGCATTGTGGTCTGAAAAGATACTTGATACAATTTCAATTTTCTTAAATTTACCGAGGCTTGATTTGTGACCCAAGATATGATCTATCCTGGAGAATGTTCCATGAGCACTTGAGAAAAATGTGTATTCTGTTGTTTTTGGATGGAATGTCCTATAAATATCAACTAAGTCCATCTTGTTTAATGTATCATTTCAAGCTTGTGTTTCCTTATTTATTTTCCTTTTGGATGATCTGTCCATTGGTGAAAGTGGGGTGTTAAAGTCCCCTACTATGATTGTGTTACTGTCGATTTCCCCTTTTATGGCTGTTAGTATTTGCCTTATGTATTGAGGTGCTCCTATGTTGGGTGCATAAATATTTACAATTGTTATATCTTCTTCTTGGATCGATCCCTTTATCGTTATGTAGTGTCCTTCTTTGTCTCTTCTAATAGTCTTTATTTTAAAGTCTATTTTGTCTGATATAAGAATTGCTACTCCAGCTTTCTTTTGATTTCCATTTGCATGGAATATCTTTTTCCATCCCCTTACTTTCAATCTGTAAGTGTCTCTAGGTCTGAAGTGGGTCTCTTGTAGACAGCATATATATGGGTCTTGTTTTTGTATCCATTCAGCCACTCTGTGTCTTTTGGTGGGAGCATTTAGTCCATTTACATTTAAGGTATTTATTGATATGTATGTTCCTAATCCCATTTCCTAAATTGCTTTGGGTTCGTTATTGTAGGTATATTCCTTCTGTTGTGTTTCTTGCCTAGAGAAGTTCCTTTAGCATTTGTTGTAAAGCTGGTTTGGTGGTGCTGAACTCTCTCAGCTTTTGCTTGTCTGTAAAGTTTTTAATTTCTCCATCAAATCTGAATGAGATCCTTGCTGGGTAGAGTAATCTTGGTTGCAGGTTTCTCTCCTTCATCACTTTAATTATGTCCTGCCACTCCCTTCTGGCTTGTAGAGTTTCTGCTGAGAGATCAGCTGTTAACCTGATGGGGATTCCCTTGTGTGTTATTTGTTGCTTTTCCCTTGCTGCTTTTAATATGATTTCTTTGTGTTTAATTTTTGACAGTTTGATTAATATGTGTCTTGGTGTATTTCTCCTTGGATTTATTCTGTATGGGACTCTCTGTGCCTCCTGGACTTGATTCACTATTTCCTTTCCCATATTAGGGAAGTTTTCAACTATAATCTCTTCAAATCTTTTCTCAGTCCCTTTCTTTTTCTCTTCTTCTTCTGGAACCCCTATAATTCGAATGTTGGTGCGTTTAATGTTGTCCCAGAGGTCTCTGAGACTGTCCTCTGTTCTTTTCATTCTTTTTTCTTTATTTTGCTCTGCATCAGTTATTTCCACTATTTTATCTTCCACCTCACTTATCCGTTCTTCTGCCTCAGTTATTCTGCTATTGATCCCATCTAGAGTATTTTTCATTTCATTTATTGTGTTTTTAATCGATGCTTGATTCATCTTTAGTTCTTCTAGGTCCCTGTTAACTGTTTCTTGCATTTTGTCTATTCTATTTCCAAGATTATGGATCTTGGAAATAGAATCTTGGATCAGCTTTACCATCATTATTCTGAATTCTTTTTCAGGTAGACTGCCTATTACCTCTTCATTTGTTAGGTCTGGTAGGTTTTTATCTTGCTCCTTCACCTGCTGTGTGTTTTTCTGTCTTCTCATTTTGCTTATCTTACTGTGTTTGGGGTCTCCTTTTTGCAGGCTGCAGATTCGTAGTTCCCGTTGTTTTTGGTGTCTGTCCCCAGTGGCTAAGGTTGTTTCAGTAGGTTGTGTAGGCTTCCTGGTGGGGGGGACTAATGCCTGTGTTCTGGTGGTTGAGGCTCGATCTTGTCTTTCTGGTGGACAGGTCCACGTCTGGTGGTGTGTTTTGGGGTGCCTGTGGCCTTATTATGTTTTTAGGCAGCCTCTCTGTTAATGGGTGGGGTTGTGTTCCTGCCTTGCTAGTTGCTTGGCATAGGGTGACCAGCACTGTAGCTTGCTCGTCGTTGACTGAAGCTGGGTGCTGGTGTTGAGATGGAGATCTCTGGGAGAGTTTTGCTGCTTGATATTATGTGGAGCTGGGAGGTCTCTTGTGGACCCGTGTCCTGAAGTTGGCTCTCCCACTTCAGAGGCACAGCACTGACTCCTGGCTGCAGCACCAAGAGCCTTTCATCCACCCGGCTCAGAATAACAGGGAGAAAAAGTAGAAAGAAAGAATTAGTAGAAGAAAGAAAGAGAGAGGGAAAGAAAGGAAGAAGGGAAGAAAGGAAGGAAGGAAGGAAGGAAGAAAGAGAGAAAGGAGGGAGGCAGGAAGGATGGAAAGAAAGAAAGGAGGGAGGGAGGGAGTGAGGAATGAAAGTAAAAGGAAGAGTGAATGGAAGAAGGGAGGGAGGGAGGAAGGAAGGAACGAAAGAAAGAAAGACAGGAGGGAGAGAGGGATGAAGGAAAGAAAAAGAAAGTGGAAAGAAGAAGGGTGGGAGGGAGGAAAGAAAAAGAAAGAAAGAAAGGAGGAGCCGAGGGAGGGAGGGAGGAAGGGAAGGTAGGAAAAAAAGAGCAGGTAAAGTAAAATAGAATAAAATATGAAATATAGTAGCGTTATTAAAATTAAAAAGTAATTATTGAAAAAAAAAGGGCCCGATAGAACCCTGGGACATATGGTGGAAGCTAAGCTATACAGAGAGAATCTTACACAGAAGATTACACATACACATTCACAAAAAGAGAGCAGGGGGAAAAATCAAAAATCTTGCTCTCCAAGTCCACCTCCTCAATTTGGGATAATTCGTTGTAAAAAAAGGAAAAGGGCGAGAAGTCTGAAATCTTGCTCTCTAAGTCCACCTCCTTAATTTGGGATAATTCGTTGTAAAAAGAGGAAAAGGGGGGAAAGTCTTAAATCTTGTCCTCAAATTCCACTTCCTAAATTTGGGATGATTCGCTGTCCATTCATGCACTCCACAGACACAGGGCACATCAAATGGACCGTGGAGCTTTAATCCGCTGCCTCCGAGGCTGCACAGAGAGATTTCCCTGTCTCTGCTCTGTTCTCACAGCTCCCGGGTCTCAGCCTTGGACCTGGCCCCGCCTCTGCGCGTAGGTCGCCGGAGGGCGTCCGTTCTTCACTCAGACAGGACGGGTTTAAAGGAGCCACTGATTCGGGGGCTCTGGCTCACTCCGGCAGAGGGGAGGGAGGGGCGCGCAGTGTGGGGCGGGCCTGCGGCGGCAGAGGCCGCCGTGACGTTGCAGCAGCCCGTGGCGCTCCGTGCGCTTTCCCGGGAAAGCCGTCCCCGGGTCCTGGGACCCCGGCAGTGGCGGGGTGCACAGGCCCCCCGGAAGGCGGGGCGGACAGTGACCCGCGCTCGCACACAGGCCCGGCGGCGGTGGCGGCGGCGGCGGCGGCGGCAGTAGCCCCAGCATCTCACGCCCGTCTCCGAGGTCCGCGCCTTACCCGCGGCTCGCGCCTGTCTCCGGCGCTTCCCCAAGCAGCCTTCTTAATGCCCTCTCCTCGTGCACCAGGAAACAAAAGGGAAAAAAGTCTCTTGCCTCTTCGGCAGCTCCAGACCCTTTCCCCGGACTCCCTCCGGGCTAGCCGTGGTGCACTAACCCCTTCAGGCTCTCGTCCTTTCGCCAGCCCCAGTCCTCTCCCTGCGCTCCGACTGAAAGCCGATACCCGAGCCTCAGCTCCCAGCCCCGCCCGCCCCGGCGGCCAAGCAGACAAGCCTCTCGGGCTGGTGTGTGCCTGAGGGCACCGATCCTCTGTGCCGGAATCTCTCCGCTTTGCCCTCCACAACCCTGTTGCTGTGCTCTCCTCCGCTACTCCTAAGCTTTCCCCCTCCGCCACCTGCAGTCTCCGCCCGCGAAGGGGCTTGTAGTGTGTGGAAACCTTTCCTCCTTCACGGCTCCCTCCCACTGGTGCAGGTCCCGTCCCTATCCTATTGTCTCTGTTTATTCTTTTTTTCTTTTGCCCTACCCAGGTATGTGGGGAGTTTCTTGCCTTTTGGGGGTCTGAGGTCTTCTGTCAGCGTTCAGTAGGTGTTCTGTAGGAGTTGTTCCACGTGTAGATGAATTTCTGATGTATCTGTGGGGAGGAAGGTGATCTCCGCGTCTTACTCTTCCGCCATCTTCCTCCGAAATCGGATTTTCCACCTTTCTTACCTAATTGTAAAATATTTAATTATATGAATAATTATTCTGAATAATAGGTGAAAAACATATTAAAATAATAATTCATTTTTTTGAAAGTAGCCCAAGGTTTATGAAATACAGGTTAGTGCAATTGATCTTAAGTACAGTAAAAATTTCTGTAATTTTGAAAGGTGTTTTTATGTTGAGTATTAGTACATGAAAATATGCTAATGATGGTTAGAAATTGAAATGTCTGTTACTTGGTTTCTGAAGAAACTGAGTTCTTTGGCAAGAAATGGGTCAGGATTAGGCGACTGGAGCCGCCAAAGCCGGCATCATACCTGCCAGTGATTTTATAGGTGAGATGAATGCATTAAGTTATGGATTAGGGTTGGAGAAGCCTTCTGGGGAAGAAAGAAAACAAGATAGAAAATAGAATTTGTTATTTTAGTGCAACTAAGATAATTAAATTTAAGGTATTTCTGAATTTGGACTTCGTTATATTTAAACAATTTCTGAGGAAAGTTTCTAAATTCAAAGCCCTAGGTAGAAATAGTTGTATGATTTCCTAACCGAAATTAATTTATGACTCTATTTCCTTTGTTAAAAACGTTTCCCAGAGAAAGGAAAAATTAATTGCCCCGTGTTAAGGAGGAGTAATACCAAATAGAAGGATGTATTCTATTAGTTGCTAAATGAACTGTAGGAACTTTTTTGTAGATATGACAAGATAGAATTGAAATCAATCTGTTGCTTTCCAATCACGTAAAAAAAAACATTTAGTCTGGTGGGTGGTCAGTGTTATCAGTAATTTAAGACTTGAGTACCCACTTAGGATTCACAAAGTTGCCCTCTCTTTACAAAAGGCATTTTCTGGTGCTGCTTTACTGCCATTAGCTACAATTGAAGTAGACTTATCCTGAGATTTTGAAAAACAGAAAAAGAAATAGTAGGATTCATAAGGCTTTGCCTCCACTGAGAATAGGTAGAAAAAGTGCTATTTTGAAAGTTATCAATGGCCTCTTAATTGCCAGATTTCTGTGCTGTTTCAACCTGCTCTTTATGTCTTTATTTTTAAGTTCTCTTCTAAGTTCTTTTTTAAAAATTTTACTGCTTAGTGTTTTATTCACTAAAATAGCATTTTTAATTGAAGTATAGTTGATGTGTAATATTATATAAGTTACAGGTGTAAAATATAGTGACTCACAATTCTTAAAGGTTATACTCCATTTATAGTTATAAAATATTGGCTATATTTTCTGTGCTATGCAGTATATCCTTATAGCTCATTTTATAATAATAGTTTGTACCTCCTAGTCTCCTATCCCTATATTGTTCTTTTTTTAATTAAATACTTGTGTTCAAAAGTATTATTAATAAGTAATACATAAAGAGATATCTCTTTATCTAGTTTCTCACTAATCCCCTTAAATTACCTCATGACCAGCCTAGAACAAGTGCTGTTTATTTCTAGTTTGTGCCTCATGATATCACGACTATATGTCTTCATTTGTTCCTTTCACTCACCCTGCTACACGTTGAAACCTTGCTCACAGCATACACTGCCTCTTCCATGAACCCTTCCCCATACCCACCTTCCTTCTCATTTCAGATGTGTTTCTCCCTTGTCTAAATGCCTGTGGCACTTTCTATTTTGGTCTATCCTTTAGTTTGAACATGATTTGCTGTTGTAAAATAACCCTAGGGAGCAGAGTCTTTGACTAACAACTTTTTATTACCTGAAACTCATAATACAGTGCCTAGCTATGTATATGCAAAGTAGATGTTCAGCAATTTGATTTTAGTGAAGAAATTAGCTATTATTTTCCAGGGGTGTATATCCACCTACTCAAATATCCAAGTTAGGCTCTAAATAGTGTGTGCAGGTACATTTTAGTTTAAAATCCCTATATAATAATATAGTGAAAGTACATTCAAACAGTTATATTCAACAAAAGTTATTGTGAGCTTACATGCCCTTAAGTGGATATTGGCTCATCCGTATCAAAAAGCATAGTAAGCATTACAAAAGAAAACTTTAAAGAAGACATTGTACCAGCTTTCAGTATGCTTTCATTCTACTGAAAACAAGTAAGCAGGGGAAGATGTCTTGCATAAATAAGTACTAGTCTTAAAGCGCTCTGCTAGGTACTTTCATCTATGGTGTATAATTTCATCCTTCTACTATATGCTAATTTTACACTGAGACTCAGAGATCTTACCTAAATGGCAGAGATTCTTTCCACATTCACATGCTGTTCTTTGAAGTGTTAACGAGTGAAGGAAAACTATAAAAACATAATCAGAGTAGTTTAAAATGGTTTTGTGGTCAGGCTTTCCAGTGCTTTTTAAACTTTTGGGTCTTAATATCCCCTTTAATAATTCACTAAAGGCTATGCGTCCACTCCCCAAGTACATACACAACACACACACATAGAATTTTGCCTGTAATTGCAGGTGTTCGCGGACCTAATAAAGCCCTCCTTTGCAAATGCTTTAAGGACATCTACGCTGGGCTCAGTTTTTCTTTTTGCTTGTTCTATGCTTAATATTTATTTTTGTACCTATTAAAATTAAACAAATTGTTATCTGTTATAGATTGAGATATAAACCTAAGCAGCTTCATACTTTACAACTTTTCTTTTTGCATTTTTGTATTCTGTCCTTCTCTCTCACACAAACACACAAATTTATATAAATGAGATCAAATAATACTTTTCTGTGAAGAGAATGCTTAGAATTTATTCTTAACGATTTTTCTATATATCACACCTCAGTGTTAGCTGTAGTCATCATGTTGTACATTATGTCCATAGTATGTATTTATCTTACAATTGGAAGCTTGTACCTTTGACCATCTTCCTCCAATTTCCCCTCCCCTGACCCTCTGTCTCCTGTAACCACAGGTCTGATCTCCTTTTCTATGACTGTTTTCTTTTTTTTTAGGTTCCACATATAAGTGAGATCATATAGTGTTTGCCTTTCTTTCTCTGACTTATTTAACTTAGCATAAAGCCTTCAAGGTCCAATTCTGTTGTCTCAAATGGTAGCATTTCTTTGTTTTCTTACAGATGAATAATATTTCAGTGTGTGTGTGTGTGTGTATACATATAATACGTATATATCTATAAATATATAAAACAACCTCTTTACCCATTTGTCCATCAATGGGCACTTAGATTGTTTCCATGTCTTGGCTATTATAAATAATGCTGCTATGAACATGGGGGTGCAGATATCTTTTTGAGTTAGTGTTTTCATTTTCTTTGGATATATTCCCAGAAGTGGAGTTGCTAGATATATGTAGTTCTAGTCTTAATTTTTGAGGATCCTCCATACTGTTTTCCATACTGGCTTTACCAATCTACAATCCCACCAACAGCACAAGGCTTCCCTTTTCTCCACATCCTCACGAGCATTTGTTATCTCTTGACATTTTTGAGGATGACTGTTCTAACAGGTGTGAGGTAATATCTCAGTGTGGTTTTAATGTGCATTTCCCTAATGACTAGTGGTATTGAGCATCTTTTCATGTACCTGTTGGCTTTTCGTGTGTCTTCATTGGAAGAATGTCTATTTGGGTCCTTTGCTCATTTTTTTAATTGGGTAATTTTTTTTTGCTATTGATTTGTATGAATTTTTAATTTATTTTGGATATTAACCCTTATCAGATATATGGTTTACAAATATGTTTTTCGCATTCTATAGGTTGTCTTTTCAATCACTTTGTTGATTTGTTTTTGTTTTTGTTTGCTGTGCAGAAGCTTTTTAGTTTGATGTAGTTCCATTTGTTTATTTTTTATTTTGTCGTTTGTGTTTTCAGTGTCATATCCAAAAAGTCATTACCAAACCCATGTAATGAGCTTTATTCCTATGTTTTCTTCTGGCAGTTGCATAGTTTCAGGTCTTACATTTGAGTCTTTAATCCAATTCAAGTTAGTTTTGTGAGTGGTATAAGATATTGGTCCAATTTCATTCTTTTACATGTGAATATCCAATTATCCCAGGGTTCCCTTGTATGTAACTTCTCTCTTTTCTCTTGCTGGTCTTAAAATTCTTTCTTTGTTTTTGACTTTTGATGATTTAATTGCAATGTGTCTCAGAGTAGCCCTATTTGAGTTCAACCTATTTGGGCTTGTTTGGACTTCATGGATATGGATGTCCATTTCTCATCCTAGGTTTGGGAAAGTTTCATCCATTATTGCTTTAAATATACTTTTTTTCCCTTTCTCTCTCTCTTTTCTTCTTCTGGAATTCCCATACATGAACATTGTTTACTTTATTGTGTCCCATAATTTCCATAGGCTTTCTTCACTCTTTTTATTCTTTTCCTTTTTGTTCCTTTCACTGGGTAATTTCTAAAGTCCTGTCCTCCAGTTTGCTGATTCTTTCTTCTGCATGGTCGAATCTACCTTTGAAACTTTCTATTGAATTCTTCAGTTCAGTTATTGTATTTTTAAAATCTAGTGTTCCTGTTTCTTTGATGTTGCTATTTCCTTGTCAAACTCCTTGTCTTGTTCATGCATTGTTTTCCTAATTTCACTTAGCTGTCTGTGCTTTCTTGTAGTTCACTAAACTTCCTTAGGAGGATTATTCTGAATTCTTTGACAGTTCATAGATATTCTTTTTTTTTTTTTGCGGTGCGTGGGCCTCTCACTGTTGTGTCCTCTCCCGTTGCGAAGCACAGGCTCCGGACGTGCAGGCTCAGCAGCCATGGCTCATGGGCCCAGCCCGCTCTGCGGCATGTGGGATCCTCCCGGACCGGGGCACGAACCCGCATCCCCTGCATCGGCAGGCGGACTCTCAACCCCTGCGCCACCAGGGAAGCCCAGATCTTCATTTTTTTAAGGTCAGTTATTGGAGTTTTATTACTTTCCTTTGGTGGTGTCCTATTTGCCTAATTTTTGTGATCCTTGATTCCTTACATTGGTATCTGCATATCTGAATAATTGGGCTCTTCCTCCAGACTTAACTGGGTATTATATTCAGTAGTAGTAGTACATGGGGCTATGAATTAGTTTCCTGGCAGAGAATCAGAGCTTGTATAGGACCTGGCTCTGGACAGGACCCAGAGCCTGTATAGTTCATTGTTTGGGAACCCAAATCAGGCCAGAGTGTGCACTTAATTCCCTGGTCAGGTGAGGGCACTGGTTTTGCCCTGCAGAAGGGGGAGGCCACAGGCTGTGCTGTCTGTTCAAGTGCCACTGTATCTAGGGCTGTTTAATGGGCTGTACAGCTTCCCATGTTCTCTGGTTAGGTTCCCCAGTTGGACGTGCTGAAGGCTGTATTCAGTGATGAGTAGGGCTATGAATTAGATTTCCTGCCTGGGTGCAGCAGGAGAAGCAGCTCTAAAGCCAGTAAAGCTCTTTGTTGTCTTAACTCAAGCTGATCCACACTCCACGTTCTGTGGCTGAACAAGGCCACTGGCTTTGCTTTGCAGACTATCAGCTCTGTCTACCCTTCTCTAGGCTTGAGCACTGCTGGGCCGCACAGTTTCTAGGAGTTGTCACCAATCCTTCTAGTCAGATGGGCCAGGAAGACACTCTCCACAGCAGATGGGATGGGGCTAGTCCCAGTTCCTTTGCCTGGGTGGGTTGAGGAGGGACCACTCCAGGCGACTCTTAATTTCTCAAACAGACTCCCCAGTTGGGAGGAGCTGGGAGCTCCTCTCAGCCTTGGATATGAATTAATCTCCCTGCCTGTGCATGGTACAGGATCCCTCCACACCTGATACTGGCTCTGCTTTGTACCAGAGCCAGTGATGAGCTCTGGCTGCCTGCCTCTTGGCTGGAGCACGACTGGGCCAAATAGCTTCCAGGATTTATTGCCAGCCCTTTTGGTCAGATGGCCAGAAGACACTCTCCACAGTGGGTGGGCTGTGACTCTGCTCTTTCCCTGGGTATGGGCAAACCAGGTTCAAGGGCCAGATGCGTATCAGGTGGATCTGTACCCTGCTGAGTTCCCCGGTTGTAGTGTCCCACCAACCTGGCTCTGTAGATAAGCAAAGGTGCCAGTTGTGATCACTACTTGGGCACTGCAGGTATGAATTCCATCGGTCACAATCCATGTGCTGGCTGTTGCATGCCCCTTCCCCCTTCATCACAGTCCAACTTTTAGTGGTCAAACCCTGCAGATTCCCCTGCAAACCCAGTGGAGCAGATTAGAGCAGTGGCTCCCACAACGCAACCCCAATGCTAGTGGTGGTGCTTGCTGTCCCCCAGTTCTCTTCCCCTACTGGAGGAACCAGAGGTTCAGGGGAGACCTCACCCATGGTGCTCCACTGGCTTGGGGGAGGGGCAGTGTGGTCAAGCTCCTTTTCTCACCCTTCTAATGCAGTCTGTCTTGGTCTCTGTGGTGCACGGGGGTGCTTCAGCCTCACCTCCATGTTCTAGGATTCTCTCAAATAGTGTCCTGTTTCCAAATAATTGTTAGTTGTTCCTCCTGTGGGGGACGTGGAGCCAGGAATGACCTTGGTGATGTCACCCCACTCTGGGCTTACTTTGACAATATGTGTGTCCTTTATAGCCCAGACATTTCTGGTACTTGAAATGAGGTTCTCCTTTTATTGTTCTCCCTGCTTTAGGACCTAAAGTGGGAGCTCTTCATTAGCACTGGCACAAAGGCTGCTGAGATGACTAGGAAGCAAGTGCCAAGGAGGATAGTGAATCAAAGAACCTTGATTCATGGAAAAGGAATCCCAGAAGGAGCTCTAAACGTTACACATTCCAAAGGATTTATTCAGGGTTTTCCAATCAAAATCATTTTTACAAAAAAGAAACAGTTCTCAGACTGCGAGTAGTATACTGCCAAGTATGTGGAAGAACATTGCCAGCAGTTGAGTGGTGTGGTCTGCTTTGAAATATATTCAGTTTGCTTAGGATGGACATATGTCTACTTCAAAGTTACTATTTCTTTCTAGTAATGCTGTCTACAGTACTATATTTGCTTTTGGCAAGTTAAGAAAACAATGACATCCCTCCCAGGTTCTAAAACAATTACCAGCATAAAAATACATTAAACTTTTTAGCTGATACTTAAGTAAACGAGTACTAGCTAGCATTCCTACTGATGCTAGTATTCAAAGAGAGGCGTGACAAAACCATTAATCTAGAAAACACCAGGTTGGAAAGATGGAGAGAAAGAACTCAAGAGGACTACTTAAGCTGTTGCTTTCTTTACACGTCTCCAAATATGATAATAACCATATAAGCTCCTAAAATAAGTGCAATTTTATGCAAACTTCATAGTATGCCTAGTATGAGGTAAATTTTTACTTTATTTTATAGTATATTTTTATTTTTTATTTTGGTAAAATGTCCCATAATGTAAAATTTACCTTTTTAACCATTTTTAAGTGTATCATTTATTGGTATTAAGTACATTCACAATGTTGAGCAACCATTACCATTATCCATTTTAAGACCTTTCTTGTTATCCCAAACAGAAACTGTACTCACTAAACAATAACCCCTTATTTCTCCCCTCCCCTTAACCTCTGGTTAACTCTATTCTATTTTCTGGGTTTATAATTTGCCTATTCTAACTACCTCATATAAGTGGAATCATATAATAGTTGTCCTTTTGTGTCTGGCTTCTTTCACTTAACATAATGTTTTCAAAGTTTATCCATGTTATAGCATGTAGCAGCATTTCATTCCTTTTTAAAGCCATACAATGTATAGTGATTTTTAGTTGCAAAACACTTTTAGTACATTGTGTTTCTATTATATTAATGATATCTAGCATATATCACTACCATATTACCTTTAGTAGATGCCCAGTAATGTGTACTATGAGTGAGCCATAATTTCATTCAGTCAAAACCCATTGATAAACATTTATTAAGTTCCAGACAGTTTTATGATTTCAAGAAATGTGGTAATGGACATAGAGGTTCATGTCTTTATGTCCTGGAGCCTTTACTTTTGATGGAAGAATTCTTGGAGTGGCATGGAATGGTATTGTTGGGTCAGAGATTATGCAGAAACATTTATCATTTGAATACATACATTGACTATAAAAACCATCAACTTCTTCAACAGATAATATTCCTGTATTTTATGTAACCATTTATGACTATCTTAAAAATGAATGCAAGTAATGTAAGGGAATCCACTTAATGTGATTTGAGCAAGGAAACATTCTCACTTTTTTCATTTCTAGTTCATGGAAGAAAATTCCTATACACAAGTATTGAAATATTTCAAGTCTCTGGATCACACATTTCATCATTTCAAAAATATTACAGAGTATATCACGGATGTCAGTCAAGTCTTGTAACAGCAGTGTAGAAAACTAGTAACATTTATAGCTAGTTTGTTTTTAAGCTTCAGCAATGGATCAATTCTATCCAGCCTAATCTGTAATTTTAATTAGATTAATTTTTAAAATAAAAAAGATTAATTTTTAATTTAAAAGTATTTTTAGTTCATATTTATGTACCTGCATTATGGTAAATCTTTTATTTTGTTGTTTTTTTTCTTAGTTTCTCTTCAGAGTATCTTTTAAAATTTATTTTTAAACAGAATAATTAAAGCCCAAAGATGAGAATGTCTCATTTAAGATAAACTAAAGAACGTTGGAATAGCTGAAGTACGAACACAATTGGCACAACTTTTCACCACCCTCCTTAGAAGAAGACTGTTTTGATTTGCATGGTCCAAGAAAGGAGAAACAGATAACTTGCTGGGGATTGCATCCTGCTTTACTTAAGTTAGACATTAACAGGCTAAAAGGGCAAGGATGAAGCAACATGTTTATAACATATTTTTGAAAAGCTACTTAAAGGTGAAGGCTGGCAAGAACACAGACAGACACACCCTAGACATTACACTACAATATTTTAAGGTATGCCTTTTCTTTGGTTGATAGGGATGGAGGGACCTATTAATAAACATTTCTCCTATTTACTTTTGTCTTTATTGCTGTCTAATCAAACCCTCATTAAAAAACAGACATAGGGCTTCCCTGGTGGCGCAGTGGTTGAGAGTCCGCCTGCCGATGCAGGGGACACGGGTTCGTGCCCCGGTCCGGGAAGATCCCACATGCCGCAGAGCGGCTAGGCCCGTGAGCCATGGCCGCTGAGCCTGTGCGTCCGGAGCCTGCGCTCCGCAAGGGGAGAGGCCACAACAGTGAGAGGCCCGCATAACGCAAAAAATAAAAAAAAAAAATAAAAAAAAAAACAGACATAAAACAAATAAGCATTCTGACTTTTGCCTGAATAAGCAACAACAAGCTCACATCTTAAACAATGGACTGCAGTGGCTATGAGACTGAGGATCCTTGGTCATTGCAACAGTAGCAACAACACAACCTGCTTTGTTCCTTCTGTTGTATACTGCAGAATCTGAGTAAATAGAGAGAAGTCAGTGATACCTTTAGTGCCATTTCTTACACTTCTCTCCATGATCTTTCACACTCAGGTTCTCTGGTCATCTCAATGTAGTGAAAAACCACCAGGATGTTAATACCCTCTATCCATTCACAAAACTTAATGCTTCTGAGACTTGCAGAAATAATGTTGAATCTGAATTGGTGGTACCCAATAGAGTCACTAAGAATAATCCGTCAGACTCACCAAATCCAAATTCAGATTTAAAGGCCATCAAATTTTAAAGATAATGAAGATTTTAAGATTTCCATATTTATTATATATGGTCATATGTAAAAATTTAGAAAAGTAAAATTACATGTATAGGTTTTTAATTATAAGCTATATTCACTGGAGAATTAATGCATTTTTAAAAGGATTCATTCTGAAAAGATTACATTAGCACTTTTTTTAAACGACTACCCTCAAAAATAAATTGTGACAAATCACTGTTCACCCAAGTTTATGTCTCATCTCAAGGAAGTGAGTTGTTCTTGGGGAAATTGCTTTCATCTAATTTGTGCTTTCCTGCAGTGGATCAAGCTGAAATGAAATGGGGCTGACATTCTTAACTATTATTACGCGCCCACATTTACCGGAATTACCTAATGATCAGTACCGAGGAGTTTTATAATAAATAAATATGTATGTACTGAGAGTCTCCACTGATAAAAGTTAGTTGAGACATGGCTGGTGATCCCATAGAAGAGATATCTAGCTTATATTTCTTACATCATCTCCATAGTAGAAAGCAATCCAGGATTGCAAAGCAGGGCATGAGACAGTAGCATTTGGTGTATTTTATAAATGTTTAGATTTCTAGGGAGCTTATTGGTATTACATATTGTGGTAAGCACTCAAATGTAAACTGTTACTTTAAAATAGTAAAATATCAAGACCATAAAAATTCCTGCAACTTAAATGGTCAGTTTGGTATTTGGCTTTATGATAGGCATCTGCAAGATATTTATTAAACAACCAAATGAACCAATACCATTTAATTTTGAAAACTGCCTTCCTAATACAAAAGAATTGGTATTCTACACAAGTTCCTTGTGATTATTTTTGTAGGTGTGGTGGGAATGAATTATGGATGGCACTACCCTTTCTCCTGTTTCTTGTCTGAGGTTTTGGTAGGGTGGAAATTAGAGATGATGGACCTTAAAGTTTGAGCAGTTCAAGACACTCAACCAGTAAGTCAGAAAGAGAAAGACAAATACCGTATGCTAACACATATACATGGAATCTAAGAAAAAAAAATAGGTCATGAAGAACCTAGGGGTAAGATGGGAATAAAGACACAGACCTACTAGAGAATGGACTTGAGGATATGGGGAGGGGGAAGGGTAAGCTGTGACAAAGTGAGAGAGTGGCATGGACATATATACACTACCAAACGTAAAATAGATAGCTAGTGGGAAGCAGCCACATAGCACAGGGAGATCAGCTCTGTGCTTTGTGACCACCTAGAGGGGTGGGAAAAGGAGGGTGGGAGGGAGGGAGACGCAAGAGGGAAGAGATATGGGAACATATGTATATGTATAACTGATTGACTTTGTTATAAAGCAGAAACTAACACACCATTGTAAAGCAATTGTATTCCAATAAAGATGAAAAAACAAAAAGCAGTGAGTAGAATTCAAATAAGTAATAGTAGATATAAAAATAATAAAAAAGAAATTTTGGCAAAAAAAAAAAAGACACTCAACCAAGCACAATCCATTTACCCAGGACAAGAAAACATATGACATTACTCTTCTTTTTTCAACCACCATGGATTTGAACTTTTAGAAAATTGAAAATGCAAGATACAGATTTTATTTATTTTCTTAAGTAATTTATTTATTTCTGACAGCGTTGGTTCTTTGTTGCCGTGCCTGGGCTTTGTCTAGTTGCTGGGAGTGGGGACTACTCTTCGTTGTGGCGCACGGGCCTCTCATTGCGGTGGCTTCTCTTGTTGCACAGCACGGGCTCTAGGGCATGCCAGCTTCAGTAGTTGCAGCGCATGGGCTCAGTAGTTGTGGCTCGCGGGCTCTAGAGCGCAGGCTCAGTTGTTGTGGCCCATGGGCTTAGTTGCTTTGTGGCATGTGGGATCTTCCCAGACCAGGGTTCGAACCTGTGTCTCCTGCATTGGCAGGTGGATTCTTAACTGCAGCACCACCAGGGAAGCCCAAGATACACATTTTAATAAGAAAATATGAGTCAACAGTTCTCTTATCTCTGTGTCTTTTTCTATCTCATTGATTGTGAAGAATACAATCATAGAGAAAGCAAAATCTACATCAGTTGAAAATTTTTTCCACCTGCATGCATGTTATAGTGGATGTGTAACATCTTCACAGGGTTTGTGAAATCACTATTTCACCACAGAAATTAAATATGACACTAAAGTGATCTGACACTAATTAGTCCATTGAATAAGGGGAGGAGGATCGGCATCTTGGTCATCGTTTAGAAGAAAAAAAAATCATTAACCTGTTAGGCAAAATACTTGTCTTTAAATTATCCCTTAATAAATATAATAGAAAATGAAATAAAATGGCAGTACGGTGTTATGAAAGGAAAGCAATTGGGTGATCTCAAAGTGAGTGAGTATAAAAATATTTTTTGTTTAGTTTGTTAATAATTTTATTCTTAGAGCTCTCAGGCAGCTAGCTTTTGGTCATTTTTAAGATAAATCAAAAAGTTCTAAACATTATTTTTAAGGTATGCAGATCACTAGGCCCTCCTCCCCTCCTTTCTCTCTTTCTTTTAATTTTTTAATTTATTTTGGGGAGTTTTGGCTACCATTTATGTTCTAATCATGTTTTTCAGGAAGTGAATTTGAACTTTGAACCTTACCTAGTTTGAATCCTACCTCTATTGTTTTCTATCTCTATGACTTAGGGTAAGTTACTTAGCCACTGTGAATTGTTTCTGGATATTTAAAACAGGAAAATCACAGGGTTGTTGCGAAGATTAAAGAAGATAACATAAAAGGGAACTTACTGCAGTGTTTGAGACATAGTAAGGGTTAGTAAATATTTCCAGTTTTTATCTTTCTAATTCTCGTGAGCAGTTTACAATGAGATCTCATTACCACAGATTTTCCCTAAAATTATGAACCTTTTCCTACCCCTCTCCATTTTAAAGCAAACCTTGAAATAACTGAACCTCATAGGAAGATGTCTCAATGCAGGGAATCCCAGTAGCAGGAGAGGTTGAAGCTACCACAATGCAAAGTTGTCAGGCTCTGATCTGGCAGTAGCTGTGGGAATTAGTCTTAGCTTCTATTTTTAACTCTGCAAGGAGTTGATTGGATGACCTGGGAAAACTCAGTTGGCATCTTATTTTCTTTCTGAATTTCTTTCTGCATCTTATTTTCTTTCTGAATTGTACCATTTGTCTAATCACTCTTTTCACTGACTCATTATCAGAAATGATATCAAGGTTGTTGAATAAGGGTGTTGATTTCAGAAGTAATGTTATAGAAAATGGGAATTGTTCCCTTTCTTAAAAGCAATAGTTGACAATTTTATTTTATTTTTTTCTGATACAGTATTGAAGTTCCTGGGAGAGGGCAACTTTAATTTATAAAGAGTTGTTAACATTCACTTCCTCTAACAAAAGCCTTTAAAGGTAATACTACTAATTATCTGCCTTGTACCCCAGTCTTTTTTTTAAATATGTAACTGTTGAAATTTTTTAATGTTAATCAATATCATTAAGTTGTCCAAAAAGGAAAATTAATCTGTTACTCCATTGTACATCATATACAAAGGAATCTTCTTGGTATATGATATCTTTCTATTTGACTGAATCTCAATGAATTGAGAGAGTACATGTAAGAATTTTAATATTCAGAGTCTTATTCATAAAAGTGCACTACTGAGTAGATTCAATCACTAGCAACACCTTTAAACTGAAATCAAAAGTAGAGCCTCAATTAATGTGAAAACTTTAGTAGCAGAAACACCTGCCTATAAAAACTGCACTGTTAGTACACAGGCGAGCTTTAGTATGATAACAATTTTGTTGAGCTTGAAAAGCACATAATTTTACATTTTTTTCTTATTTAACTTTTTATCATTATGTGGACCATTTAGGTCTAAGGAAACAAGTACAAAAACTGCCTAAAGCCTTCCATTTAATATGTAAGCCATAGTTGTCCGCAAGAGAGAATTTTGTGGTGATCAACAACTCTAGCCAAATCGGCAATAATTTATTATAGTTGGTAGAGTCTAATCATGTGTACCTAACTATGTTCTTTTAAGTAAAAAGTGTAAAACATTTTTAGTAGTAAGTTTGTCCTGAATTTCCAAGTCAATATTTTTAATCCCTGTTTGAATACTGAATTCATTAGCTATTCACCAAAGGCTTGAGGCATAGATTTTGGGCACAGTCTGCTTCTAAGATGAGATGTAGCAAACAGTCTAAATTCCAGTTTTAAATATACACGTGCAAACACATATACACATATATTATACAAAAATTTATATACAGACATTCCCCGAATTACAATGGTTCGACTTACCGATTTTTCAACTTTACCATGGTGCGAAAGTGATACTCGTTTAGTAGAAACTATAGTTTGAATTTTTTCATTTTTTCAAAGTATACTTTGAATTTAGAGTAGAAACTATACTTTTCCCAGACTCCTGATATGCAGCATGATGCTCTCTTGTGATGCTGGGCAGCAGCAGCAGCAAGCCACTCCTCCCACTCAGCGACTCGATCACAACTGACACACTTACAACCGTTCTGGTTTTCACCTTCAGTACAGTATGCAATAAAACAAATGAGATATTCAACAGATTATTATAAAATAGGCTTTGTGGTAGATGATTTTGCCCAACTTTAGGCTAATGTGAGTGTTCTGAGCACATTTAAGGTAGACTAGGCTAAACTATGACGGTTGGTAGATTGGGTGTAGTATAAGCATTTACAATTTATGATATTTTCAGTTGATGATGGGTTTATCAGGATGCAGTGCCATAGTAAGTTAAGGAAGATCTGTATTTTATGTGTATTATACATATTCATTATATTATCCAATTATGTGTATATATGCATATAAATGCATGTATATATGTCTGCTTTCATGAACATTTGCCTTCTATTTCAAATATTTGATTATATTTATTTACTTTTTATTTTTATTTTTTTATTTGGTTATATTTAAAATAAACAGACAAGTTCTTGGAGAAGCATTTGAAGAATCTTTGTTTCCAGAGTCAAGTTTTGCAAAGAAAACTTATTTTTTCACTAGCTGTTTATTTTTCAATAGTTAAAAAAATATTTTTAAATTTTAAAGTGATTCTTTAATATATGAATATGAATATGTATTTACTTCAGGTGCTATATATGTTATTTATACATATGTGTATTTATATATATTTAAATGTTTTTAAACCTGATCTTACTGGGTTATGTCTACTATCCAATTATGTGAGAATAGTGAGATTGTTGCCTTTCAGCTTGGAACATGCTTCTGTTTCATTTGATTATATTTTATCCATTAAGTGCTCTGGCCTTCCATTAGCTCTTTTGCTTTGAGGAATACATTTTATAGTGCATTAGAAATATTCTTCTATTTTTCATGCCATAATTTTCCAGTGTCTCACAAAATCATAATTTGGAATGTTCTGACTTGAATAGTGTTTCAGAATAGAGACTTGTCCCTTTTGGAATCATCAGATCTGTTGGTTAGGTATAGTATTTCTTATTTTTTCTGTTGGGGAAAGGGAGGAAGGAAACTGCAGTATGGAACGTTCCAGTTTTTTTTTTTTTTCCTTACGCTTATACCAAAAAAATGCACTCTTCTAGTAAAACTAGAAACATGAGAGTGGCAGTTACATAGTTCCAAATTAGGACAACCTAATATACTGTAATTTTTTCAAGTAAAAGAATAACCCAGGTAGTATATACTATTAACGAGATTTTTTAAAACAGCCATTTGTTGCTTAATAATTCTACTTTTTCCATTCTTAGTTTCACAACATTTTTACACAAAGGTTTATATTAACAAATGCCATCAGTTGTATTGTTGTTTTCCTCCTGCTTTCTGATGAGTTCTATAATTTAATAATGCTTAAAGTCCAGACTTCTCAACTAGAATACATAAGCACAGTAAAAGCAGTGTTTTTAAAATTAATTCTGGAATATATTTCTCTTGATGGTAAAGACATATAAGATTACAGATGTGTATGTTTGGATGCTTTATAAATAAAAGTAATATGATTAATCATGTATTAATTTATACTACCAGAAATTCCCTCTAAATCCTTTCTAGGACACCAACATTTATGACATTTCTATATTATTCTCATTTTATTATCTTAATGAAATATTATATAGGTAGTATTTCATAAAAACATTGCATCAATTGTAATACAAGTTTAGGAATCTTAATTTGGTATGTAAATATACTAACTTCTGTTGAAATTGCTATAGCTTAGGGTCAAAATTAATTTGAAGGTTATTAGTGTTATTATTCTGGTTTTTATTAGCTGCTGTCTCAAATTAATTATAAAGACAAAAATATCCCTGGCTTAGAGTTTCTGCGCTATTAATGACATACCGAGATGTCTCTTGGGTATCGGTAAATGATATATTTTAGAGCATAACTTACGAAATGACTTGCCGATTGGCAGACCACCTTTGACAATAAAATACATTTGATAGTCTACCTTTGCAAATTCATTGTACCACACAAATGTGATCTTGGTAATTGACATATGACTATTAAGCTTCAATCATTCTCCATAATATTCCTATTAGCAATTATTAACAGAATAAAGGGGAGATAACAATTCTATAGTATTTATTCAGATTTTTATTTAAAGTCAAGTATAATCTATATATCTATTGTGCTTTTTTTATCTAACACCTCACTTAAGTAGAAGGACGTGTTCTAGAGGTTTGTTATCAGCTTTTAAATGAAGTCATCTTTATCTTTTATTTAAAAATACTAAAAACAAGTTTCATGGTCTTTAATTAAATATAAATAGTGGAATTGTCTATGAAACTTTTGAAATGGTCAATCACATAAAAACATAGGGATATCCTTTAAAGCAGGGGTCCCCAACCCCCTGGCTGTGTGAGGAAATGGGCCGCCCAGCAGGAGGTGGGCGGCCAGCGGGCGAGCGAGCGAGCGAGCGAAGTTTCATCTGCTGCTCCCCATGGCTCGCCATCGCTCGCATTACAGCCGGAACCAACTATCCTCCACCCACCCGCCCTGTTGGTGGAAAAATTGTCTTCCACGAAACCAGTCCCTAGCTCCAAAACAGTTGGGGATCACTGCTTTAAAGCATATGAATTTCTAATATATTTATTTAGGTTATAGATGCTGAACTTTTTTTTACATAATAGCTCATAGGTAACCTTCACTATTAAGTATTTTATGATGCTTAGAAATGGAAACAATACAGAAGTTAACAAATTAAAATTGTTTTTTGTAAAATGTCAAGTGAGAAGAGAAGAATGTTAAATAATAAATACAGCATATTCACAACTTGGTTTTGAATATCACACACATAGAGAAAAAAGACCCAAAGAAAATGTAAAAATTATTTATCAATGGTTAACTCAAGACATAAGAGAGTCAGGGTGACCTTTACTTCCTCCCGTTCTCATTCTGTATTTCCAAATTCATTGCACTATGTATGTATTACTTTTAGAACTGTTTAAGAAGAAATGTGCCAGTTTGGATAATTTTTTTTTTAACATCTAAACATTGCCGAGTATTGTTAAAATGTTCAGTTTTTATGTAGCTTTCTGGAAGATCTAGGTGGCCATAAAAAGCTGAATATATTAGCGGAGGGGGAGTTTTCCCTCATCTTGAAATAATAATGATAAATAATATTTTTAAAGCATTAAATAATTTTCAAAGCATTTTTATGTACATTTTCTCCTCAGACCATCCTAACTCTCTAGAGTTGGTAGAAAAAGGATTTTACGCATTTTGCCCAGGGTGGGGGTTGGAGAGTGGGAATTGAAATTCATGAAGTTTAGCAAATTGCCTATTTAAGCCGTACACAGTTATTAAGTGGCAGGGCCAGAATCCTAACCTGGCCATTCATGCCATGGCCAATCTAGTGCTTTCCTCTATGCTGTAGGAACTGGACATATTTAAGAGGTAAGCACAAAAATGGAAATAGGTCTGAATCTTGCTCTAGTTGCAAATTTGCCTATAGACCTCACTGGAGCCTGAACCAGGAAAATCTATATGAATTTCTTTCTTCAACCCAAAGAAATGGCCATGTTAAATAATTCCTAGGTTTAATTTTAAAAAATCGATACTGTCTGTTTTTTCACCATATTCCAGTTTGTGTATCTTGTGTCTCTCAACTTCTCCAAAGAACCATGCTTCCTACCTAAAGGATTGCATTGCTTAAGAAACAAACATTGACAATTCTGACGCTAACCTGAATTAAATAATATACCAATCATTTATGAGATCCGCCTTAGTATTTTTACACTCCTGAAATATCATCTCTATAACCTGCTTTTTAAAATAGTCTGACACCTACTGAGTACTCTTTCACTTCCTACAAGAAATAAAGAAAAATAAAGCATTTGTGTTTTTAATTTTAGTGAAGGGTTCTTGATTTAAGAATTAGTCATTTAATGTCATTTGAATTTCAAGTGTGCCTCAAGTACTTGAGGTTCTTTCTGTATGACTTCTCCAGAGTTTTCACATATATATCATCATTAATTTCATCTTTCACTTGGGATTAGTACCAGAAAAGTTTTATTTACTACTATTTCTTAGTTTTCTTCATTTCGAATATTCAGTGCCTTGTCAAAAATAATATTACAGTCTTATACTGTTCATTGATAACAGATAATACCAAGAAATTGTGATTCTGGTTTTCAGTTAAAAAAACAAAATGAGAAACTAAAGAAATAATTACTATAACAATGTTTTTCTCCATTTAGCCAATCAGATATTCACATCAGTGAGTGTTAGATTTTGAGACTATGAATCCCAATACTAAATGTTTTATATATTCAGAGAAGTGAAAAATAATAATTATTATGCTTCCTCTGTGCTAAATACTATTTTAAAACCAGTTGGAATCCCCCCTGACAACAATCCTAAGAGGTAGGTACCGTTTGCACCTATTTTACAGCCGGACAAACTGAGGCACAGAATGATTAAATTATTCATGGTCACACAGCTAGTAAGGCACAGATACAGTATTTAAAATCAAGTCTGTTTTTGTGAGAGTCCACATTCCCAACCCCTGTAATGAAAGCGTGTGACCCCTACTATTTTCTATGTACCCATTTACTTGCTTTGTGGAAAGAAAGGGAGTGAGGGAAGAGGAGGGAAAGGGAGGGAGGGAAAGAGGAAAAGAAGGCGGAATGGAGGGAGGCAGGAGAATTGTCAAAATTCTGCCAGCTTGTTGCTACTGTGTTTTATTTCTTATAATAAGGTTGAAATTAAGGACTTGTAGAGATTTACATAGAAGAAATAATTTTAAATTTCCTTAAGGGAAGTCTCTGGTAATATTATCAGATGGTGACAGCAAGTGAATTTCTGTTTAATTCTATTCATAATTAAAATGCTATAGCAGGCTCATATTTGGAACAAACACAGTTCTGTTAATTCTCATAGTAATAATTCTACATTTCCTTAAATTTGTTATCATGTTTTTCACCCTCAACACTCTCAGCTTATTTAATTTTAGTACCTACTCTTTTTCAAAAGTCCATAAGTTGTAGTTAGGCTTAAATCATAGGAAACTTGAAGAAAGTTTAGAGCTTGTAACAGAAGGAAACCACCCCCTTCCCACCCCGAGCCCAGCTCTGTCCATTTCTATCAGAGCTACTCCACCAAGAATGGAGGAATTATTCTAATTGGTCAGATTTAGGACACATTCTATTACGTAGGGTGACTGTATTTGTTTAGAGGTACACAGCAACAGTTCCACATTTCTTCTTGTCCGTTGCCTGGTCCTGTGACAGCAGGTAAGTGGAGTGAAGATCCTCAAAACCTCGACCTCAGTCTCTTGTTTCTGTTCCATTCCGTTCCACCAGGGTGAGCTTAATCCAGCAGAAGAGTGAGCTCTTCTGTGTTTCGCTGGGTGGTTCCATGCAGATGAGTCAAGTTCCATTTTGAGCCTGGAAAATCTTGCATGCTGTCTCATCAACTTCTTCCTCTTCCGAGTGTGTCCTCAGAAAATGGTACCATGCCCCCAGTAAGCCTTCACCACAGCTCCGACTCAGGGCTATTAGGAAGGAATTCCAAATCTCAGACATGTTCTGTATTTTAATCAACAGATAATTTGTACGTATAGTTAACATTTACTCTGGATTAGTCACGTGTTCTTATGCAGTTGGAACCTATTTCTGTCTTCATGTGCTTAAGGCTAGGATGAGTATGGATTTTAATCAAGATAATTTAGAAATTTTATTAAGTGTTTCTTATGTGGCAGGCATGGTTCTAGGTACTGGTGATAGAGTTTTAAACAGAGTGGTTACAATCCACACTCTAAGAAAGGGTACTTAACATGAAAATTCATATAGGAAAGATGTACAGAAATCATACGCAAAAAACAAGAGTCCGTTTAATATGCATGGTTGGCATCTTGGGGATAGAAGAAATCTAACACAAGGCGTTTTACAAGACTGATGGTATTATAGTCACTTCAGTTGAACTTTGTTTTATTTAAAACAAGCAACCTTTTTTCAAACCAAGTAAAAAAATTATTGACAGTAATTGTACAACTTTGTAGCTCCTTATTTAGTAAGGAGAGGGTGCTTTGACTTATGATATGAGGCAATTTCAGTATTTTGATAAACTAACCTTCAGCATTTTAGAAATTAAGCTTTTTCACTGATGGAAATTCTAATATTTGCCCATCAGTTTTATTTCATGCCTCCGAAATTAGATTAAATTTTCCAATTTTAAGTGAAAACCTGGCATATTATCTATTGACACTACAGTTCCAAGTTTTATCATAAGAAAAGGTGGGTGAGAGGAATCCCCAGCTCAAAATCCTATCCAAATTTGAATTCTGAAAGTCTTTTTTTGATTGATTAGTAGATGTTGGTATCACATTATTTGCAATGACAGAGGACATTGTCAAGTTGTTACTAGCATTCATTGCAGCACCGGCTTCTGAGAATTCAGTGGGTTTTTTTAAACCACGTTTTCTCCTCTTGACCCATGAGTCCAACTCTCAAAATATCTTGACTCATTCATACATCATACATTCAAGAAATAATTACTGATCACATATACTATTCCAGATACCAAGCTGGTCACTAGGGAGTCAAAATGACTAAGGCACAGGCTTGGCTGTCCAGGAGACCCCAATGTAGTGAACCTTTGCTTCTTACTCTTCAAGTGGCATTGATCCTGTGTAATCAGAAGTAATAGGGAATTAAGTAGCATTCATATTGTAATTAAATGTAGATTGAGCCAGATGATTTTCCAAAATCAGGTTTAATCAGAGATAGGGCAAGAGTGTTCTTTGGGATTTTTCCTTGATGAGCATTGTTAACTATCCTTGAGATGCAATAATAGAAGTCAGTGAGTGATTTATCAATTTGGTTTCCTATGGGAACCAAGATGAAGGACGTTTCCTCCTTTAGTCATTGACTTTCTACAGAGATAGCAAAGGCGCTTCAACTTTCCCAGAAAAGCAATCACCAGTAAACAGCAGTGATGGTAGATGTGGGTTATTTACTACCATGGGGTTGAGAATATTAGTGAGCTGCATTTTGACCACTTGTCAAACATTTTGACATCTTGGAACAGAAAGTGTTATTTAAATATAAAAAGCATTTCCTGGGCTTCCCTGGTGGCACAGTGGTTGAGAGTTCGCCTGCCGATGCAGGGGACACGGGTTCGTGCCCCAGTCCGGGAAGATCCCACATGCCGCGGAGCGGCTGGGCCCGTGAGCCATGGCCGCTGAGCCTGCGCGTCCGGAGCCTGTGCTCCGCAACGGGAGAGGCCACAACAGTGAGAGGCCCGCATAACGCAAAAAAAAAAAAAAAAAAAAAAAAAAAAGCATTTCCTGTTGAATTGCTGTTAGTCATCCCCATGAGGAAATGACCTATTAAGTAATAGATCGGGAATAAGATTGATTTCTGCTAAAGAGTCCTTAAAGTAGCTACATGTTTCAATTTGTGGGTGTTTTTCAACCATTTGTAAGTTACCACAGTAAAAACCCCATATAAAAAGCTCTCTGAATTTACTTTCCAGCATTCTTTCCTGGGCTTTCTCTATCTTTCCCCCACCCCTCGCTCTCTCTCAGATCAGAAGAAGAGCAATGGGTCTCAAGCTTTAGCTAGAATCAGAAGGCTTGTCAAAACAATGATTTCCGGAGCCTCAGCTGGGAATTTGCATTTCTAACAAGTTTCTAGGAGAAGCTTCTGCTGCTGTTACATATTTGATGAACCACTGCTCAAGTAAAAGGAATGGGAATTTAGGAAGTAGAAAGATGGAGAGCTATGAAAAGCTGAAGTCAGCTTCTGATCTTCTTCACCAAGCTGCCCAAGCTATTGGGAAGATAATCACTACTGCCCCAGGGAAGCGTATTGAAAGTCACACCGATTAGAATGGGCATCATCAGAAAATCTACAAGCAACAAATGCTGGAGAGGGTGTGGAGAAAAGGGAACCCTCTTGCACTGTTGGTGGGAATGTCAATTGATACAACCACTATGGAGAACAGTATGGAGGTTCCTTAGAAAACTAAAAATAGAATTACCATATGACCCAGCAATCCCACTACTGGCACATACCCAAAGAAAACCATAATTCAAAAAGACACATGCACCCCAATGTTCATTGCAGCGCTATTTACAATAGCCAGGTCATGGAAGCAACTTAAATGCCCATTGCCAGACAAATGGATAAAAAAGACGTAGTACGTACATAAAATGGAATGAACTTGGGTCATTTGTAGAGACGTGGATGGACCTAGATACTGTCATACAGAGTGAAGTAAGTCAGAAAGAGAAAAACAAATATCGTATATTAACACATGTATGTAGAATCTAGAAAAACGGTACAGATGAACCAGTTTGCAAGGCAGAAATAGAGACGTAGATGTAGAGAAGAAACGTATGGACACCACGGGGTGAAAGCGGGGCAAGGGTGGTGGTGGTGGGATGAATTGGGAGATTGGGATTGACATGTATACACTAATATGTATAAAATAGATAACTAATAAGAACTTGCTGTATAAATTAATAAATTTAATTTAATTTAAAAAGTAATTGGCCCTCCTCTGAGTAAGTGATTGCCCGAGGGCATCATGTTGAACACTCTCGACTGTCCTCTTAAGCCCAGGTTTGCAGTGAATGAGCCATTTAACCTCTCTTTACCCCAGTCTTTCTAGATTACAAACAGTAACGGTAATTTCCCTTCCCTCTTGTTAAAAAACAAGACAAAACAAAAAATACGCAAATCCTGATGGTGCTTTCCCTTTGTGGAAAATTCTTTGGATTTATCCACCTATTACTCTGATGTAGTAAAGAAGAAATTTAGCAAAATTTCTCTCTGTCCATAAAGATTTTAGGCTTTTAAGCTTAACTCTTTAGCAAAAACTATCAAATGCCTATTCTCCACTGCCTGGGGCTAGACAGTTCCTTGATTCTGTCTAAGAGGTGGGGAGCCACAAGGGAACAAGTACTTAAAGAGACTCTAAAAAGCCCTATCTTTTCTGCACCCGCTTCGCCACCACCAGCTCTCCAGTTTATCCACTGCTCTTCTCACTCTTTCCACACCAGGAACACCAGCCTCTTAGTTTGTACTTTCAACACTCAACGTTCTCCCATCCAAAGGCCCTTGCATTTACGATTTCATCTTCTGGAAATGTTCTAGAAAAGTAATCCATACACATATAAATAGAATATGATACTAGAGGTTATGATAATAGATAGGATATGACTACCTTCAAGTCTCTGGTCAAATGTCACCACATCAGTGAGACCTTGATCATCCTATAAAAAACAGCTGTTGTGCATCCCCATGCAGGTGCACACATTAACCTACACATGCTCCATTCCATCTCTGATATAGTTTTCTCCATATGTTTGTTCCCGTCTGCCAAACAATATATCAATATTTTGGTATTGGTTTATTTTCGGTCTCTTCCCTAGGTAGAATGCGAATTCCGTGCAGGTAGAGTCATGATTTTTTCACTGCAGAACCTACAACAATCATTGGCACATAAGAGTCACTCAGTAAATATTTCTAGGGTGAAAAAAAGAAAGGTGATATATCCTTACCTTAGATTATCCACTGCACATTTTGGTATCCTTTGCATTACTTGCTCAAATGATCTTACACTCCAGCCATACGTACCTATTGGCAGTTCTTTAGGCCCACCATTGCTCTGTATGCCCTCGTGTCTTTTTTTTAATTTAATTTTATTTTTTTAACATCTTTATTGGAGTCTAATTGCTTTACAATGGTGTGTTAGTTTCTGCTTTATAACAAAGTGAATCAGCTATACATGTACATATATCCCCATATCTCGTCCCTCTTGCGTCTCCCTCCCACCCTCCCTATCCCACGCCTCTAGGTGGTCACAGGACATATATACACTCACTACCAAATGTGAAATAGATAGCTAGTGGGAAGCAGCCACGTAGCACAGGGAGATCAGCTCTGTGGTTTGTGCCCTCTTGCTTTTTAAATCTTGCTGTAGCCTCTGCCTAGAATGTTCACTTCTGAAACTTTTTTGTTGTCTTTCACACTTCTACATTTCCTTCAAAACACAAATCAGGTGTCCTGTTCTTCAAAAATATTTCATGATGAACTCATTCTTTCTCTGTGTCCTCCTTCCCACCCTGGCACCCTGTCCTGGCACTTATCTACTCATTATGTTATACTATTCTGTCCAGTTGAAACTCCTCCCAGCTTTACCAGAGACCACTTGAAAGCAGGGACTGCTTCTGACGTCAAAAGCACAATGCCCCAATGCCTGGCATATGACAGCTACTCATAAATGATCAATAAATGAACAACAACCCACCTTATTCTTTTTTCTTATCGTAAGAAGCTACTCTTCATTGCTTTAAACTTCTAAAATTGCCCTGAGGGATATAATAGTAATGAGTGTTCCTGAAAATCAAGAGAATGGACACTTATGGTAAGTAGCTTGAAGATCAGCCAAGTGAAAACTTGAATAGCTCCCAAGGAAGAGGAGTGAGGCATTCGAGCTCCTTTAGGAGTAGCAAGTAGCAGTGATGCTGGTGTTCACACTGCCATGAAGAAAACCACTGCCATGTGAAGCTCCTAACACAAGTAAATATGTAGTATCTCTGAGGTATGTGATAGTATGTGAGAGTAGATCATGACAGAACTCTTCAGCAACCTTGTTTCTGGATTTTACCTCATCCAGCATCACTTGGTGTATGTTGAGGTAATGCACAAATTTTACTAGGTAATTAGTCTAGGACTTATTCCTCTAGGGTAGAAAGATGCTATCTTACTCCAATCCTGTTGCTATAACAAAATACCACCAACTGGGTAGATTATAACAACAGCAATTATTGCTCACAGTTCTGGAGGCTGGGAAGTCCAAGACAGAGGTGCTAGCTTGTTTGCCTTCTGACACCAGGAGGAAAGTGGAAAGTAGTCATGTATGTCCCTGCAGGTATTTGTAGGTTGTCTTCCACCCTGAGATTTCTCTGCTGCCTCCCCTCCCTTAAACAAGTGTCAGAGAGGATTGGAGCTCTATCTTCACAGCGCTTGCTGACTTTTCAAGAGAAACATTTTTATTGTACAGATAGACCCACAGATATACTGAAATAGATATCCGCAGCTCTGTTGGATGTGTAGTATTTAGCTTCTTCGGTCTGTGTGTGAAACACTTCTAACATGCTTCCCCTCCTCCAATGCCCACAGGGCCACCAGTTTTCAGCCTGTTTTCTCTGTTCTGTTAAACACACCTCTTTTTCTAGCAGCTGAATGGGAAGGAGGACCCCCCTTTCAGTTGTCATCTTCCTCGAAACTGTTCACTCTAAACGAATTCTCACATTTCCCTTCTGAATCTATCTACCATCTCCCTCTATGTCCAAACTCCTCCTGATAGACAAATTTATTGAGCGCTTAAATGTATACCAGTTACCATTTGTCAGTGGCATTTAACCCTCACAAATATTATCCACACTACACAGTTAAATATTGAGGCTTAGAGAAAGTAAGAAACTTGCCAAAAGTTGCACACTTAACAAGTGACATGTCTAGGATTCAGGCACAAAAGATTTGAGCCCAGAGGCCATGCTCTTAACCATGAAGTGAAACCCTCTAAACAGGAAGAAGTTAACACCTGTTCAAGGGAAATGGAGGGTCCATGCTAGCTCCCTTATTTATACCAGCTGCCCGAGGGGAAAGTTTAACAGAAAAGTGTTCCCATTTAATTTTTCTGTTTCTTTAACCATTGAATTAAACAATAACACATCCTCCTTAAATGCAATCTCTCTTTGATTCAAGCTTTCTGATTATTTCAGAAACTTCAGTGAATAGTTTATATCTTCATAATTTTTTTCTTTAATTTCAGAACTTTGTGAGAAGGATAATGCTATTTTCTTTTAAGTGATTAGATAATTTTGTAATTTTCTATGCTAAAAAGTATACTTATACTATAGTATATATAAATTCTATGTATTTAGTGTGTACTTTTGTTAAAGCATTGTAAAATAACAACTGAATTGTACTCCAATAAATACATCATTTTCCTCAACATTGACTTAATGTGCACTATAGTTCATATTTTTTTCTGATTAGTTCAGAATTAGAGAATTACCATTTTGAGACTGGTTTTTACTAACTCTAACTTCCATGTTCCTAATTTCCATGTTCCTAATGAATAAACTAAGCTTTATTTATCCTTAATATTTTCTGACCTCTTCACTTCAATTGAAATCTGGATTGTTTCAAATGATTCCCCTACCATCTCCACCACAAATTTAGCTTTCTCTTTCTCTAGTATAAGAAGAGCCAGCCTGCTTCTTACATTTAGGCCACTTTCTGATTATTATTCTATAATCTCTGTATTCCCCTAATTTTAACTTACTGTTAGGAAGTAAAGTTGGCCCTCTCTCTATTCAAACCACTCCTGTATCCTCCAGAACCAGCGCCTACTTCTACTTTCCTGAATGAGGTCAACTACACTTCACCAAGCTTAATGTTTTTTTAATTTTAACTAATTAATTTTTAAAAAATTAATTTTATTGAAGTATAGTTGATTTACAGTGTGTTAGTTTTAGGTGTACAGCAAAGTGATTCAGTTATACATATCCATATATCTATTCTTTTTCAGATTCTTTGCTCATATAGGTTCTCATAGACCAAGCTTACCAATTTTATAGTTTCATTGCCTGTCTTCATCTATGCCATGACCTCATTTCTCATTCACATCTCAAAATTAAACTTTCAGAACTCCATTGCAACAACGATCAGTGGTCTAATGAACTTGTATAAGATGACCAGAAGTTGAAGTATTGTAAGCATTAGTAATATAAAAGTCCAACTTCTGTCTGTTCTGCAAATGAATATATGTTTAATCCTAAATATATGTTTAGTACTAAAAGTTTCACCATGGTAGTGTGAGTCTTTCCAAAATTTATTACATTCCTATTATATGCCAAGCACTGACTTACTCTTTGATTTCATTTTCCCCCCAATTTTGTTTTCCAAACACAGAATGACAACTTGGTGAAAAAAAACCCTGCGGTATATACCAAATACCAAGATGTGCATCCTCTGCCCATCCTCATTTCTGTATTCCCACTCATCCCATCGTAATTAGATTCTGCCACTTTTCTCCTGAGCCCTATAATAGTCTCATGTCTACTCACTTCCCATCTCTTCCCCGTCTTTTAATCTCAAATACAGTTCATACATACAGAACGTCACCTGAATGATGTTCATAACTGATGGCTGCTTGCTTTCTTAAGAATGCTTAAAAGATGCAGTGTTGGAAGAGAAAGCTGTCACCACCTGCTGACTTGTGCCCAAAGTCTCAGAGGCTGAAACTTCTGCTTTCATAAATGGGGAGGTCCAGCACAGAAGTGAATTGAAGAAGTGCCACAAAAGAGCTTATGAGCCTTTTAAAGACTTCCCAGGAGATATACACACACACATACATGTACACAAGATGTTCAGTGTGATTTCAGAGAAATTCTCAGAGACCTCATATGTCTCGAACACTGGGTAAGACCTCTGCTTCCAGACATTCTAAAATTTACTCTTGAATAATGCAACCCAGAGAGTGGAGTACTTGGACCAAATTACTTATATCCCTTATAGTATTATTTCTGGCAAATTACCCCATCCGCTTTTGGCTTGCATAACACACAATTACAAGAACTTCTTTTCTATCTATTGGTAGAGGTCCTCTTCCATCACATCCTGTATACAAAGACTATATAAGTGCACATAATGTCTTACATATTATTTCATAGGGTTAACAGATACTTGGTGTCCAATGTAGAATAACATGGACTATGGGCTAACAGTGTTCTATAAAGAATAAAGTAGTTCTTTGTAAACTAGACTGTTTATATATTTCATACACACGCTTTGTTTCCCAGTTATTCTCTCTTATCACTTAATAAATTCTTTTGATGTCTTTTCTATATCATTTGTACTAAAGTGAAACAAAGCAAGATGTTTTTGATTGCTCCATACCTGGACAAAAGTGTTAGAATGGAAGCCTAGAGGCTGCTATGGTGGTAGCAGTCATAATGAAAATGAGAGAACCCCTAAATGGATGTGGTTTTCCTGCTTCAATTACCTGGAGATTGTTTTCCAGTGCTGACACCAGGATGTTCTGCATTTTGCTTTAGTGAAAGGAATGAGTGTTTCCTCTACAGTTTTAATTATAATTTTGTTTCCTCTAAAATGGCTATGTAATTTCATTGACCATTGAGTTAATACAAAGTGAACTCCTTGGCCTGGCCCTCCAGGCACTCCAACTGTTCTAACCTATCCCTGCTGCTCCATCACCTCCCCTTCTCCTACACATGGGCCTGTGCTGCCATCAAACTGCACAAACCTCTCTTCTCTCAAGTGCTGGGGAGTTTTCTAATCTCTGTGTCACTTTTCATTCTGCTGATTATGTCAGGAATCGGATTTTCTTAGATGCGATGCATACTAAATCTACTTTACACGTATAACATGCTTATATAGTTAGTAAATTTGACAAAAAATTATTAAATGATACCTAATGATGACTACATTATAAAATCATATATATATGCTCTTTCATATATATTCATGTCTTTCAACACTAACCTCACCCTCTCCATTCTCATAATACTTAAAATATGCTTGCTTTATGTTGTCCAGGCCATTGCACGTGGTGCTCTCTTTGCCTGGACTTCTCTCCTTCCTCCGTTCTTCTACTTGCTACCACTTCCCCATGTAATGACCCGATTTGGAGAAGACTTGTTTCTGCTTCTCTTATGGGTTCCCTTAGTACCCTATTCTAAGTTCTATTAATTCAGACTGCATTGTAACTCCCTGTTCATTGTCTTACTTGCTCATTGTGTCCCCAATGCCTATACAGCACCTAACGTTTGGAAAGTACTCAAATAAATGAAAGTTGGTGACATTGAAATACATGTATAACTGGTTTAGAAGAGTTAAATGATCATTGTTATTGAAAGTCATAAAGATACTTACGCCTTTGACCCAGTAATCCAGGAGTCAAAAATTCAAATGCTTTCAGGGTCAAGCAGGTAATCTAAATGTACAATGTTGGCCTGGGGGAAGGCAATGGGAATACAGGTTACTGTACTTGCCTCACCTAAACACATTCAGATTTACACTTTTATAAATACTGTCGATACAAGCCAAACAAACCATAACCCCTGTCTCATTCAAAGAAACAATTCTGTAGAGGAAAAAAATAATCATAATAATATTATTTGTGAATCTATCTGTAATAAGGAAAAAATGAAGACAAATAGCTAGTAATAGGAAGCGGATTAAATTAAATATAGATTGTATCCATTAAATATCATGTATTCTTTAACATTAAAATAATCCCCCAATTGTAATATATGAAAAATGCTTTCGTTATTGGAAATGGTGAAGGAATAACACAAAACTCTGTGTTTGCTGTAATTGCAACCATGTAAAAATATACATCCTTGTTAAAAAAAAAGGATTATGCAAAATGAAGATAACTATGTTAGGGTGCTCAAAATAGAAATGATTTTTGTAAAGTTCAGCATTTAATAATGCCGTCATTTTTCCAATCCTAGTCTCTGGAGAAAGCTTTGGCAATATCTCTTGGAGTCTTAGAAGATGATACCTAGCAAGCAGAACCAGGTTACTTTGGGTAAAAGCTGAAGAATATGAATTGTGGGCTGAGCTACAAATAACATTGTCATAGCAACCTCCAAAGATTTCATAGAAAAGGCATGACTTGGATTTCTCTTTTTTTTTTTTTAAGGAAAATGACTAACAAGATCCCTTTTAAAACAGTTCCGATATAGTGCGGGATAAGATACAATAAGTTTGATAAAGAGTTTTGTTGAGAAATTGGGATAACCTGGCAGAACCTTGAGATCAGAAGTGAGACTCCCTAGTGTAGCCTTAGCACATTATTTTGTGTGTGTATTGATTAGTTTTCAGTGACGTAACACTTATGTGATGCCAATCTGCCTTCCCTGCAGATAATATTTATTTAATAATAAAATATTAAGAACAATATAATAATTCTATAATGATAATAATGGTTATTGTTAGTAAAAAAAGTTCAATTCTCCTTGTTAAGAGACATTTAATATATTTCTCTGATTCTTTATAAAGGCTTGATTATCTGTTCTCAGGGTTCTTCTGTGATACTATATATAACCTCCTGGAAACAGAGGACTGTGGAAATACTGATAGTGTCAACGGAAATCATTGTAACTTCTTTGGAAAGGGCGTATTCCATCAGTCTCATTGCCTCATTTGTTAAGCTGAATCGCCATCCTCAGTGACAGATCTTTTCAGTGTCCAAACTTCCTGCAAGGATTTATGTATTAACCCCATTCTGTTTGAGTTTAGATCAGGAGTGTCCCTTAGGTTATTTTAGGAGCCCAGGTTTCCTGTAGTTTGCAAAAGCTGGCCCAGCCCACTGGCAGAAAATCTGCTTCTGATAGCATAGTCCTGTGGTAACAACTTTGGTATCTTGCACAGATAAGCAGCCTTGATATAGGTCCATGTGGTTAAGGAGGAAGACATTGTCAGTAATTACTTTTACGGGGAAAATGCTAGTTAGCAATTTTTTTCCAGTTCGAGGTAAACATGTAAATCTGGGCTTATCATAAATAGCAATATATCCAAAGTATCATTCTCAGACTACACACAAATTTTTGACTCTAGCTTTCTGTGTAACGTTAGAAAAACAAACAAACAAAAAAGCATAGTCAGATCACCTGTTACCTCAAAATAAGGAGCTGTGTGGCAGCATCGGGAAGCATAATGAGTGAAGCCAGAATTAACAAGTAGCAGGGCTGAGTGTGGAACCCCTGCAGTTCAGGCCTGACCATTGAAACTGGCACCTGATTGCCCTTACAAGTACTACCTGTTCACTCAGTTCTTGAAACAATCAAATGTATACCGTAAATATCATGGTTCTGCTAACACCTTTTGTGTGTTTTCTGAAGCCACTGGTAGAACTAACCTTTTTAACCATCTGCTGAGGACAGAAGTCACGTTATAAGTCAAGTGGAACTTTGAGTTCGATTTCCATTTCTAAACATTTGACCGCAAAATTAAACCTCTTAAAGAAGATTCTTAAAGAAGAATTCAGTCTTCTGGGTAAGTGGGATCTGTCCACTCGTTCATTCAACAGTTACTGAGCTGCTGCTTCATGTAGAATGTACAAGTGGGTTAAAAGATGTTTGAGGAGATTACTGTCTCGTTAGCCATCCAACTAATCATCACTCATGCTGAAGTTTTGAATCAGAAAAAAAAAGAGTTGAACCAATATTTGTTAAATTTTGCACACAAATAGCCCTAGGGAGCACAGAAGGGAAGATTTTTTCCATTGAAAAAATGTATGACTTTTCTGAATAAATTAATATGTATCTTAATCATCTACGTTTCAAATGAGGAAAAGATTAATTTAACAGAATCATTCTGTAAAACCCCTACTGCTTTGAATCCTATGAGAACTTGTTGCTAATTTGAGGCTTTCAAATTTAAAGTCATAAGATAAGTTGAGCAGTCAAAAACCTTGAAATTTAGGAAAGTGACTGACATGGACTAGCCAGAACGTTTTTTGCAGTAATTTGATTTATAACTCTGCCCTAATCACTCTTAAAAATCAGCTAGACAGTAAAAAGTTCTCTACCTTCAAACCTCTTGATGCAGTTTTGCAGATTAATCTGAATGGGTTGAAAATTTGATGAAAGGATGGAGAGCATCTAAATTTAGTTTTTCTGGATAGCCACACACAAAAGAATGAGACTAGACCACTATCTTATACCATACATAGATATCAACTCAAAATGGATTAGAGACTCCAATGTAAGATCTGAAACAATAAAACTCCTAGAAGAAAACATAGGCAGTATTCACTTTGACTTTGGTTTTAGCAATATCTTTCTGCATATGCCTCCTCAGGCAAGGAGACAAAAGCGTAACTAAACAAATGGGACTATTATCAAACTAAAAAGCTTCTGTACAACAAAGGAAACATCAACAAAATGAAAACCTACCAAATGGGAGAAGATATTTGCAAATCATGTATCTAATATCCAAAATAGATAAAGAATTCAAGCAACTCAACAACAAAAAAGCTAACAATCCAATTAAAAAACGAGCAGAGAAACTGAATAGATATTTTTCCAAAGAAGGTATATAGATGGCCAACAAGCATGTGAAAAATGTTCAACATCACTAATTATCAGGGAAATGTAAATCAAAACCACAGGGAGATATCACTTCACACCCATTAGAATGGCTATTATCAAAAAGACAAGAAATAAGTGCTGGAGAGGAAGTGAAGAAAAGGGAACCCTTGTGCACTTTTGGTGGGAATGTAAATTAGTGCAGCCACTATGGTAAATCACATGGAGATTCCTCAAAAAATTAAGACTAGAACTATCATATGATGTAGCTATTCCACTTGTGGGTGTTTATCCAAGGAATACAAAAACACTAATCTGAAAAGATATATGCACCCCTGTGTTCATCACAGCATTATTTAGAATAGACAAGATGTGGAGACAACCTAAGTGTTCACTGATGGATGAATGGATAAAGAAGATACACACACACTTACAATGGAAGAATAGCCATAAAAAGATGAAATCTTGGCATTTGGGACAACATGGCTGGACCTTGTGGGTATTATGTTAAGTGAAATAAACCAGATGGAGAAAGACCAATCCCATATGATTTAACTCATATGTGGCATATAAAAACAAGCAAAACAAAATGAATGAAGAAACCAAACTGAAACAAATAGATACAGAGAACAGAGTAGTGGTTAGCAGAGGAGAAGGGGGTGGAGGGAGGGCAAGATGGGTAAAGGGGGTCAACAATATGATGACAGTTGACAACTAACCTTTTGGTGGTGAGCACACTGTAGTTTATATAAATGTCAAAATATAATATTATACACCTGAACCTTATGTGTGATAAACCCATGAAACTATAAATAAATAAAAATTTAATAAATAAATTTACTTTCATTAACTTATGAAACAGCAACATACTTTGCCCAATTTACTTAGCTTCAGAATTTTCATTTGTACAGTTTGAACCAGAAGAAGTACCTTTTTATTGGTTTATTTTTTTTTCTAAAATTCTAAGACTAAATTGTTATTACAATGTCTTCACAAAATTATTAATAGAATGCCTTCATAATTATCTCACGTAAATATTTAGATAAATAGCTATGTAATAGCTGAATTTTCTCAAACTGTTAAAATATTATTTCTAAAGGTATATTTCAGGTTAAGAAGGATTAAGCTGCAGAGATATAATGTTTAATGATATTTCTCAAGTGATAAGAACTTACTGTCAGAAGCATGTAATGTATTAGTACCCTCATTATGGAGTTCAGATTCTCTCTTCAGCAGAAAATGCTCAGGGCATATGTGAGTGATGATAATTTTTTTTTCTATGCCTATATTCCTATAGCATTTCTTATCATGATGTCATTGGGTAACTGCATTTAAAGTGGGCTCTTAGGGACTTCCCTGGTGGCGCAGTGGTTAACAATCCACCTGTCGGGGCTTCCCTGGTGGCACAGTGGTTGAGAGTCCGCCTGCCGATGCAGGGGACACGGGTTCGTGCCCTGGTCCGGGAAGATCCCACATGCCGGGGAGCGGCTGGGCCCGTGAGCCATGGCTGCTGAGCCTGCACATCCGGAGCCTGTGCTCCACAACGGGAGAGGCCACAGCAGTGAGAGGCCCACGTACAGCAAAAAAAAAAAGAATCCACCTGTCAATGCGGGGGACACAGGTTCGAGCCCTGGTCCGGGAGGATCCCACATGCCGTGGAGCAACTAAGCCCATGCACCACAACTACTGAGCCCGTGTGCCACAACTACTGAAGCCCACGTGCCTAGAGCCTGTGCTCTGCAACAAGAGAAGGCACCGCAATGAGAAGCCCGCGCGCCACAACGAACAGTAGCTCCCACTCCCCGCAACTAGAGAAAGTCCACGTGCAGCAATGAAGACCCAACACAGCCAAAAATAAATAAATTAGAAAAAAAGATGATTCTTTAATAAATCAATCAATCAATAAATAAAGTGTGCTCTTAAGCATTTGCCAATTAAAGAAACTCAACATAAAGACCCAAAGACCCCATCTGAGTTTGCTAAGTGATGCAGTGTTAATAAAACTGTGGCTCATTGGAATGTAGTGTGTTACAGGATTTTTTGCACACTTAGCTCTTCAACTGATTTGGTTTGGATTTTAGTCAAATTACTTGGTACCTTGGTTAAGTGGGCTTGTGAAAAATACCTGATATATACAACCACTTCCTTTGGAGCTAATAGCTATGTGTTTGCTAAGTATTTTGTGAGCAGAAAAGATCAGAGAGCAAAGAAAGCTGGATTTCCTTAAAAGCACTGAACTGTAACATGTATGTAAAGACTGGGTAATTACTGGGCAGAAACAGGCCCGCCAGTAAAAGCCAAATATATGCAGCTCCCTTCTTCTGCTGAAAATCTGTCCTAGTTTCATGTTAAATTATATATTAAAAGAATACTGCATTTTTCTATAATGATGTTTTTATAATATAGAGGGTGTTTCTGACCAAAGACTCTACATCCACAATATATGATAAAAGCAAAGGTATAATGATAAAATATCATACTCAACTCATTTAAGTAGTAAAGTATATTCTAAACCTCATAATGGACAAATACAGTCACTGTGAGGTGGTTCTATAAGTCTCTAATATATTTTAAAAAGGTATATATCATGTTCAAACCAATTTCTACTATATCTTAAATTATAACTATATAAAATGAACCCATTAACTTTAATGACCACTTATTTACACTAATATAAGTCTGTTCCCCAACAAGAAAGATGTACATATGTATATGGGTGTTTGTATGAGTTAGATAACTGGCATCTTTTAAAAAACTGCTCAAGAAAGTTTGAAGTAATGAATTTTCATGTAGCATGAGGAGGTAATCAAAATCATTCTCCCATATTTCCTTAATTCTAAGGTGCCATATGTTGTATATGTCCTTAAGTTAGTGAAACTTTTTTTGGAAAGAAAAAGCAAGTACACCCAATGCGCACATTAGAAGGAAAATTCTGGTTTTATAAATTTTATAATGAAAAAAAGAAAATGGAGTACATATTTTTATTTACCTTAGAATTAAATTTGAATTTAAGCTTAATTTCTACAGTAACCTTTAGAAATTTTTATTATGCAGTCTTTCTTGATGATAATTTGTAATTTGCTATGATTGATTTAGAATTTCCAAATTTCCATCCATTTTTAGAATTCAAAATTTTGGCTAAAACCATCAATTATTGGAAATCCTCTCAATGTAGACTGTGCATGAGGCCAGTACCTGAGCTGATCCTCTAGGGAGCTTCATGGAGAGTATAATAAGGGGAGCCCTTGTTGAGTAATTTATAGTTGATTAACATCATCATGAATTGCTCCCAACTTTATTCATGATTCTGAACACTTGAGATAATTGAAATACCAAAAGAACGAGTATAAAGCTATTAGGACGAGTGGATACTTGAGCCTACTCACAGTCTCTTTGAGGCAGAGGCTCATTTTGTGCATAAGTGTAAAGAAATATATTTTTGGAAAAATAATTCTAGTTCCAGTTAGAAGATGGTGAACTCAGAGATTTCATTGATCACTGCTCAAAGTGTTTAGAGCCATTGAAAACATTTCCCCCTAGACATTGACATGATGGACTTATTTTAATCAGCAATTACAAAAGTTGACCAAGTGCCAGGCATCAGTGAGTAGATTATTGGGCAAAAATCAGTCTTTCCCCCTTGTACAAAACCTGGATGCATCCTGTCCAAGGACAGACTTAAACAGGCAAGGGAAAGTTTATTGAAAACGATTGCAATTGGAGAGAGAGATTGGACTAAACTCTGCTGAAACAAAAGGTGGGACAGTTTACCAATTCTGGAGTGAGCTAGTGGACTGGTACTGGAGGACATTAGGAGGAGACTGGTTAATGTGATTAGGCCATCTGTGTTTGCTAATCAGCACTTATTGAAGTTAGACTCTTGCCCTCCCACAGAGAATGCGGTGCTATCTTTCTTGATGATTACATTTCGAAAAATGGCTCCCATGTCCGTGAGAAAGACATTCCTGGGTTGTAAATCTGGCAAGATTACTAGAAGAAGATTTACGTGTCAAAGGGGTGAAAAAAGAATTTGCATGTTTTTTAGAGTGAATGTTCTAAATAAGGGGAGGTCAAGGGCCTATAAGTCAGGAAGAAACCTGTCTAAAGTTTTATTAAGCTGAAAGGAATGTGAAGGCTGTCTTGGTCCATCTAAACCTTGAACACAGGTAAAGATGTTTGCCAACTCTAGAGAAAAGCCTACAAGTACGGCAAGCTCCTTTACCTTTAATCTCCCATCCTCCCTAATCTGATTTAGATATTTCCCTTGTGTTGTCACAGGCTTACCAATATCACAGAATTTATCAGGTCAAATTGCAATTTTTTGTCTGTTTACTACTCTTGACACTAGACTGTAAGGTACCTGAGAACAGGGATCCTGTTGACATTTGTAACCACAGGACCTACTGTAATTCCCCTTACCTCAATTCATGCCTGCTAAAATAAACTGAATTCTAAAAAAATAACAGAAAAGTAGCTGAGATAGGAAATAAGAATGTGGGAATTACAAAAAAATTAAGAGCCTTTAGTTTAGTAAAATGAAGATGGTAAGGGAATATGATCAGAAGCCATATATTCCTAGAAGGTATGAAATTTTCTAGTAAATCCTAGAAAACTAGAAGTTGGCCACACCCAGTGGAGATAGGAAAGAGGGCTCACATTTAATGTACACTATATGGTAGACACTATGTTAGCATATCAAATTTAATCCTTTATCTGTGAAGAAAGCACTGCAAACCCTATTTTATAAGTAAGAAAACTGATACCTGGAGTGGCCATATACCACCTCCAGAACAGTGAACCAAGATTTAAACACTCACCTTTATGGCCCCAAAGCTGTTAAATTTGGCTGCCTTAAACATAAATTATAATAGTTTAAGTTTAGGAGAGAAAAATGACCAATACTTTTAACTTTGCATATGAGATGATATCCCTAAGAAGGGATCACCCTCAAAATATAAATAGAATCAATAAGTATCAGATGTGTCTTTAAATACTAGAGACAAGCAAGGTTGTAAAGAAAACTGGTGATGTTTGGGGGTACCTTGCAAAACTTTTGAAGGTGGTGTCACCACAAGGAGACTCTGTCTCTTGGTAGCACCATCAGCTCTGCTTCTGGATTGGATGGATTTTGAGATGACATTAGAAGTGCTCTTCTCTTAGAGTTAGGACATTCTCGGATTCTTTAGTAATGAAATACCTTTGATTCTTTGCTTTATCACCAAAAAAGATGGTTTAAAGGAACAACCTTTTTGTTTTTCCAGATACACACTGGGAATGCTATTTACTAACTCTCACTACATGCTAGAGATATGATGGTAGTCCCCTTATATATCGCAGTATACCGTACAGAAAATATTAAGGCTACTGGCATCAGTCCCATATGGTTAAATAAGCTATTTAAAGGAGGATATTCCTGAACTGGAGAGGGATGTCTGGGACAAGAGCAAGCAGGATGAGGATTTAATCAACAATTTAGTTTTCTCTGGAAGCCTGATAAAATTCAAATACCCATGTCTTGCTTACATGGGACTTATTTTTCAACATAGTATGGCTTGACAATTTTTCTTAAGAATTTGGGATGAGAAGGAAAAACATAATAATTTAATCTAGTCAATAAAAGGAATATTGATGTTCCTCATATTTCTTTGAAGTCCTTTGGTAAATTTCTTGACTTTTCATCTGACTGACTTTTACCCTTTTCTAGAAAAAAAGCATACCGGGAGGAAGTAAGACCTAGTGCTTTTTAGTGTACTCTTGGCATTCTTCCAACTCTTCTGGAAAACATCATTCTATCACTTATATTCCTGTAGAACTGTAAGTTGAAATGAAGAACCCTCTTACCCAGCCTCTTACACAAAAGTATCATGATATTCTTTAAAAGACTCTATCCAAACAGACACATTTTAAATAATTATTAGTTCATCATCATGAGCCAAAAAGACTGCAAGGTTGCTTAGCAACAGAATCAGGCACTCTTAACAGGAACATGCATGGGAACAATGGTGAAAAGTGATGGAGATCTTACAAAGGCAAATTCTTTGAATTAAATCTTTGTGAAAAGACATCACGGGGAAAATGAGTTTTTTAACCTAAGAATTGTTTCCTGAGATTGATACATTATTTCATAGCTAAACATCAACCACTTTCCATAGAATAGATAGAACAATGGAAGTTTTAGTCTTTACATAATTTAGGGCACTTACAAAACATTATTTATCAGTGTTAGCTTGAAAATGAATAATATTTCTGTGTTGTCCCATTATCTTTAAAACTGTATAGATACATAAAGAAAGGAAGTTACTTACAAAAATAAATACTGCAAATGTATTTGATTAATGACGTTCTATTTTTATGTCATACATAGACTATAAAAAATTGTATTCTTTTAAATTTGAACAAGATATAAGTATATATATATATATATATATATATATATATATATATATACACACACATACATACATACACACAAACATGCATTATCTATCTAATTCCCATTTCCAGTGGAAAAAAAAAAGAAAAGAAAAGAAAAAGCCTGCAAAGCATTGTCTCTTTGGGACTCCTAGATTGACTAATTTTTGACTAGTTTGACTGAATGGGCTGATTTTATACTACAATACCTGTAAAGGCACTAACTTGCTTCTATTAGTAAATGGAAGAAAATCCAGTACATATGGGCTCTGTTGATGCAATATGTAAACACCCAGCAAGTTCAAAGAGTAAGCTCAACATCCTGGCAGAAGACCTCAACTTTGACCCTAGTCCCATCTCTGGCTTGGACAATTCACTTAACCACCATAGACCTCATATTCCTCATCTATAAAAGGAGGCCTCCAAGATTACTTTCAGCTCTAAAATTCCTAAAGTTCATGTCCATCAACTCTAAGTAGCATCATTCTTTTTTTCTCACAGAAGAATTGTTTGTTTTAGTGCATTGGTTATTTGACTACTGTCTTTATGTAAATACTAGAAGTAGCAGGCTTGTTCACCAATACATTCAGGTATCAGGCAAAAAACTTTCAATACTGGGTTTTTGTTTGTTTCTTTCTTCATGGCTGATTGCATGTTGCAGAGCTGATTTTTAGTTTCTGGAAGTTAAAAACATGCAGGTGTAGATATAATATGCTGCAGCCATTTATATCACCAGCCATAATGTTTTAAAACAACTGGCTTTTTTGCCTAGTCTTTAGAAGAGGGTTAGATGAGCACTTCTGTTTTCCTTTTCTTGAGAAGTTTTATAAAAACACCAAAAGGTCATCTTTAAAAGGTCAGACAAGATTAACAACAAAATCTTGGAAGACAGCCAGTCCACCAAGGAAACAAACCCAAAGGACTCTTTACAGATGCAAATCTTAAATAAGCAACAGAACCTGAGAGTGGGGTGAGGGCAGGGGAGAGAAATACGTTGTAGCAAAGAAATACATTCAAGAGATGCCTCGTGGCATTGAACTGTTGGAAAGGAGTAGCAGTAAACAAACCTGGCCCCCAGCAATTGCTAAAGGGCACATTCATTAGGAAGTTGGAAGCAAGAAGTCTAAGATCATGAGTCAGAGAAGCAGAATCATGAGCCACACCCACACTGGGTTCTATATGCTATTGTTAAAACAAAGAGAAGTTGATGTAAATCTTTTAATTGCAAGGCATTGAAAAAGTGGTTATTAATCCCACTAGTTGATGCCAGGCCAGGTTTCTGATTATACAACTGAGGATGTAGCTCTATAGTCCTGACAGCTGGGTAGTAGAGAAGATGCAGTTTTCTTCCCACAAAAGTACCACTTCTCCTACTAACAATTCTAAAGGGAGAGAAAGCCTTTAACAGAGAACACGTTAAAGGAGAGTCACAGTTATTTAAAACCAGAAACTTAAATATTGATGGAAGAAGCAAGTAGGTTTAGGAAGAGAGCAAGCTACAGAAATTGATAAAAGCTTTGCACTTTTAGTTGAAATTTTTAAAATTATAAACAGAAATGGAGAATTCTCTGCCATTTGTATTTTATCCAGTATTCAACTAAGTGGCCTATTAGTTTAGTAGGATGAAAAGTATCTTGCTGGCAAATGTGGAAACTAATACTGAAACAAAAATATAAGGCAGAGACATATTTTTGTAGCAAAGGATTTCACCAGCTTTGTCAGGGTTGACACAAGAATCATATTATAGGGGCTTCCCTGGTGGCGCAGTGGTTGAGAGTCCGCCTGCCGATGCAGGGGACACGGGTTCGAGCCCTGGTCCGGGAAGATCCCGCATGCCACGGAGCAACTAAGCCCGTGCGCCACAACTGCTGAGCCTGCGCTCTAGAGCCCGCAAGCCACAACTACTGAGCCCACGTGCCACAACTGCTGAAGCCCGTGTGCCTAGAGCCCGTGCTCCGCAACAGGAGAAGCCACCGCAATGAGAGGCCCGTGCACCGCAACGAAGAGTAGCCCTTGCTCGCTACAACTAGAGGAAGCCCGCATGCAACAACGAAGACCCAACACAGCCAAAAATAAATAAATAAAATAAATTAAAAAAAAATCATATTATAGTTATACTTAATATAAATGTTAGATTATGTAATACATACATGTATATTCAGTAGAAATAGTCAATAAATTGTACATAATGTACTACAGTAGTAAATGTTAGGTTCTTTTCAATGAATACTTTATAGTGTTTTTGCGATCTTTATAAAGAACCTGGTTTTTAAATAAATACTATTTCAAATTTGGGGAATGAGAAGTTTAAAATAAGATGAACCAGATTTCTACAATCCATTTTCTGATGCTCAAAGTGGGCAGACTACAAAATGGAGCATGGCTGAGGCCATGTGGTCATCTGTGTGTTCCTTGCACTGTTTGAATTTTATGATACATCCGTAATATGCAGGGGCACAAATCACTCATAGGTTATGCTTTTTAGGCAAACTTTTACACACGAATAACAACTAATTAGAATAGACCTTAGCAAAACCGTGATGTTTGCTTGTTTCATCAAGCTCCACTTTCTGAGTTTCCCCTGTGAGTCTATTTATTGCTCTGTCTTCTCTATTCCCTAATACCCTCTGCAGAACCCTTATGCCCTCAAGTTCTCTTCCCTCTTGCACATCATCAAAACTTGCTTTTGGATCATTCAGGCTGAGGTAAAAATGACTACGATCTTAAAGCACAACCAGTATTTGAATTTTAATGGGAAAAAAAGATTTAAGCTAAAGGGATGAGATTCTGAGATAAAAGGATGAGAGTTGAGCGCCAACCATCAGTTAGTAGATGAGAAGACATTTTTAGGCATCAAAGCTTTTCCGCGGGCTTCCCTGGTGGCGCAGTGGTTGAGAGTCCGCCTGCCGATGCAGGGAACACGGGTTCATGCCCTGGTCTTGGAAGATCCCACATGCCGCGGAGCGGCTGGTCCCGTGAGCCATGGCCACTGAGCCTGCACGTCCGGAGCCTGTGCTCTGCAACAGGAGAGGCCACAACAGTGAGAGGCCCGCATACCACACACACACACACAAAAAATGCCCAGATAAAACATTTCATTTTCCCATTAGAGAAATGCAAATCAAAACTACAATGAGGTATCACCTCACATTAGTCAGAATGGTCATCATCACAAAATGTACAAACAATAAATACTGGAGAGGGTGTGGAGAAAAGGGATCCCTCTTGCACTGTTGGTGGGAATGTAAATTGATACAGCCACTATGGAGAACAGTATGGAGGTTCCTAAAAAACTAAAAATAGAACTACTATATTACCCAACAATCCCACTATTGGGCATATACCCAGAGAAAACCATAATTCAAAAAGATGCATGCACCCCAATGTTCACTGCAGCACTACTTACAATAGCCAGGACACGGAAGCAAACTAAGTGTCCATCAACAGAGGAATGGATAAAGAAGAAGTGGTACATATATACAATAGAATATTACTCAGCCATAAAATGGAACGAAAACGGGTCATTTGTAGAGACGTGGATGGACCTAGAGTGTGTCATACAGAGTGAAGTAAGTCAGAAAGAGAAAAACAAATATTGTATACTAACACATGTATGTGGAATCTAAAAAAATGATATAGATGATCTTATTTGCAAAGGAGAAATAGAAACACAGACATACAGAAAAAACATATGGATACCAAGGGAGAAGCGGGGAGTGAGACGAATTGGGAGATTGGGATTGACATACATATACTATTGATACTATGTATAAAATAGATACCTAATGAGAACCTACTGTATAGCACAGGGAACTCTACTCAGTTCTCTGTGGTGACCTAAATGGGAAGGAAATCCAAAATAGAGGGGATATATGTATAGGTATAGCTGATTCACTTTGCTGTACACCTGAAACTAACACAAGAGTGTAAAGCAACTATATTCCAATAAATTTTTTTAATTAAAAATAGAAAAATATGGGGAAAAAATCAGGGATTTAGGGGGAAAAATTTAAAGAATCATTACCATATGAAAAAGTGATTAGTGTCACTAATGATAAGGAACATACAAATTGAAAGCACAGAGAGATATCACTAAGAGATGGCAGGGAAGTAGTGCAACTGTTACACACATTAGTGTTCTGTTGGGTGAATATGGTGATCCAAGAGATTAAGAAAATATTTTTTTTTAAATGGGGGAAAGCAGAGCCTTTTTTATTTTATTTATTTATTTATTTATTTTTTGCGGTACGCGGGCCTCTCACTGTTGTGGCCTCTCCCGTTGCGGAGCACAGGCTCCGGACGTGCAGGCTCAGCGGCCATGGCTCACGGGCCCAGCCGCTCCGCGGCACACGGGATCTTCCCGGACCGGGGCACGAACCCGTGTCCCCTGCATCGGCAGGCGGACTCTCAACCACTGAGCCACCAGGGAAGCCTCAAGAAAATAATTTGGCACAATCGAATTTTTAAAAACTGAAAATATCACACTATGCTGCAGACATTGTTATTAGTTGTTTGCCTAACTGTTCTTGCATATTTAACACTAGGAGATATGTCAAAAAAACAGAAAAATAACCCATAAATTCTCTCAATTTATTTGGTAAAGCTTAAATTCATAGCAAACAAATTTTAAATGCAAAACTGAAGATAGTGGTTACCTCTGAGGGGATCAGAAAAGAGGAAAGGTCACCAGAGTCATGCAAGTGATATCAAGGTAAGAGTCATGTTCAGTTCTTAGACTGAATGGTGAGTCTTTGAAAAGATAATCTGGAAAATTAGAAGTCACTGCCTCTACTCTCAAGGTCAGAAAATACGTAACAGACCCAGAGAGATTTTTTTTACCACACGTGGTTGCAATTTTATAGATAATAAAAAATGAAACCTCACTCTTGCCATTAAATCAATGTTATTTTTTTAATTTGAAGAAAAATGAGGCTATATAAATTTTTACAGTGGTGAACCCTGTAAAACTGCTCCTTTGAACATTACAGTGGTAATTTCAAGTCTTTAAAACACAAGTTTGAAGAGATAGGAAAATCCATTACATGTTCTTTCATACTTTCATGTAAATTAATATTAAAACAGCTTTATTAAGTTGTTTATATAATAAAATGCACATATTATAGTATGCAATTTGATGAGTTTTGATGTATGTATAAAACCATGAAACTATCACCACAATCAAAATAATAAACAGATCTGTTGACAAAAAAGTTTCCTCATGGTCTTTTTAATGTATTCTTTCCAACTCTACCTACCCCTCTAATCCCGGGCAACAACTAATCTGTTGTCACCATGCAATAATTTGCATTTTTCTAGAATTCCGTATATGTTCAATTCCACCATATATACCCTTTTTGTCTGTCTTCTTTCTGTCAGCATATGTGAGATTTATTCATGTTGTGTATGTCAATAATTCATTCCTTTTTGTCATTTTATTACTTTTTATGAATATAGTAAAGTTTATTTACCCCTTTGCTTATTGTTCATTAAACTTTTTTTGACCATATTTAGTTTGTCTTTAATTACATCCAATTTATTTTCATCTTGGACATTGTAATTTTCATCTCTAGAAATTTGAAAGTCTGTTTTGCATTACTTTTTATCTTCTTTGTTTCTACTTCCTTTTGGACATAGGCAGTACAGGTATAATAATTGTTTTAATATCAGTGCTTACTACTTCTAACACTTCCTTGGTAACTTTTCATTGGTTTTCTAACACTGTGAATTTTACATAGTGAGTGTTAGATATATTTATTTCTATAAACATTCTTATGCTTAATTTTGAGATTTATTAAAATTCCTTAGGAATGTTTTGATCCTCTGGATCTGGTTTATAAGATTTGTTATTTGGAACTTTTGCAGTTTTGTTTTAGGCTAATTTTTTTCCCACTACTGAGGCAAAACCCTTCTGTGTACAGCACCCTGTAAACTTTGAGGTTTTCCAGTCGGGAAGGTGGGGTGAGAACATGCACTATGACTGTCTTTGTGTGAATGCCATGCCTTGTTACACCCAATCCTTGAGGTGGTTTTCCCTAACCTCAGACACATGCCCTGATCAGCACTTAGCCAAATGCTGGAGGGGAGCACTCTGCTGCCATCTGGAATTCTCTCTCTGTGCAGCCCTGTCACTGTTCCTCTGACCTACGAATTCTAGTCTTGGTTTCTCTGAACTCTCAGCTCTGTGTCCTCAACTCATTCCTCAGTCCCCATCTGCACTCAAGATCTGTCTGAAATCAGAAGGACTGACACCAACATGCACTGCAGTGCGTTATCTTATGTAAAATTGGGTTTAAAACAATAACTTACAATTAAGGATGCTTATAATACTAGTGATAAGTTTCTTACAGTAGTAACAATTACACACAGTAGGTAATATATTCAAAGGGCAATTTTCATCTAATATTCACGTTATTTCAAATCATTTTTGGAGTCATTCCAAACATGTTAAATACTATCTCAAATGTAGTAAGTTTTCTTTCTATATAGGACAAGTAATAACTGTCTTATACATATGTATATATCAGACAAATATGAATTGATCTTTTTTCTAGGGTATACTCATATATTACATAAGTTTAACTATACAATAATTGTTCTTTACTAATTTCCCCCTTTTCAATAAGAAAATGTTATATTTCCTTACATATATTTTTATATATTTTATATATACTACAAATATGTATTTATATATAGTCTTATGATGTATATGTGTATATATACATAGACTAGAAACATATATATATATATATATATATACATAAAATACATATACATACACACATAGACTAGAAACAATTAATTGCATCAATTGATAAAACACTAAACTCAGGAAAATCTAACGCTTCTCTAACAGTGCTCTGTACCTCCTCTCTCTCTCAGCATACAAATTAGGCAATTTTATATTAAGTCAACTTCTAGATCAAAGCATTCATCACTTAGCCAGAGGAAATATTTTTGGCACAAACTTCCTTTCACTTCTACAGATGGTTCCATATTGAAACTGTTCTTTTGTTCCAATCTCAAACACTATATTAAACAAACTTGTAACAGGTTTAAGATACCTTATTATTTGATAGTTTGTGTTGGGGCCACTCAAAGTATATTTGTAGTCATGAAAGACACTGAGACGCTTGACCCAAGGGTTAAAAATTTCCAGAATCTCTAGTGACAGGATGAGATAGCATTTACTGAAAAGCTACCCTGCTGCAGCCTACCGCTTCATTTACACATCACAATAGCTCTGAAAAGTAAACAGGATTTTCCCAGTTAGAGATGAAGAACTGTAAATTAAAAGTCAAGGAGTCTACCTTTGGTAAGCGATTAACGAAGAGCCTTGCTGAGATTTTAATCCAGCTGTATTTTGGAGCAACATGGATGGACCTAGAGGTTGTCATACTAAGTGAAGCCAGACAGAGAAAGACAAGTATAAGATATTGCTTATATGTGGAATCAAAAAAAAGAAGATACAAATGAACTTATATATGAAACAGAAGCAGACCCACAGACATGGAAAACAAACTTATGGTTACCAAAGGGGAAAGAGGGAGGGAATAAATTAGGAGTTGGGGATTAAAATATACACACCACCATATATAAATTATACAACTAACAAGGCCCTACTATATACCACAGAGAACTATACTCAATAATTTTTAATAACTTATAAGGGAAAAGAATCTGAAAAAAATTAGGTATATATGTATGTATAACTGAATCACTTTGCTGTATACCTAAAGCTAACACAACATTGTAAATCAACTATACTTCAATAAAAATTAATTAATTAATTAAAAAAGAAACCAAAAAGCTCTAAATGGCATACAGGTAATTTGACTCAAGGTAGAGTGAGCAATAACTGAAGTATCAAAATTTATATAACTCCACTACATAAGCCTCTTCGAATGATCTCTGCTCCCTATCAGCTCTGTGTTCCTACCTCTATCTTTAGTCTCAGGCCTAGGTCTAATGTCAAACAGTGCACAGTATATTGGAAAGAGGGTGGATTTTGGAGTCTGAGAGTATGAAAATCTCAGTTTTATTTTTTTAATAGCCATGTGAGTGTTATGAACTTAATATTGTCCTCCTAAATTTTTTTGTTGAAGTCTTAATTCCTAATAGCTTACAATGTGACTGTATTTCTCGATAGGGCCTTTAAAGAGAAAATTAAGATTCAATGAGGTTATATGGGTGGGCCCTAATGCAATGTGACTGGTGTCCTTATAGGAAGAGGAAGAGTCACTAGGGATGTATCTGCACAGAGAAAAAGCCATTAGAGAACCCAGTGAGAAGGCAGCCCTCTCCAAGCCAAGGACAGAGGGCTCAGGAGAAACCAACTCAATCTTGTACTTCAGCCTCCAGAGAAAATAAGAGTTCTGTCTTTTGAACAGCTTAGTCTGTGGTATTTTGTGATGGCAGCCCTAGCAAACTAAGACAAGACCTTAAAACATTTTACATGACCTCTTTGAATCTAAATTTCCTTAGTTATTATTATAGTTTATAATTATAATAGATTGTATTGACTAATAAGTGAAATAATCTAGAGTGCAATGATGTACATATTCATAAATCTTATTTTCTCCTGGTATGTTTTTCTTGTGACTTCCAACTCCAATAAACTACTCATTAAGCTCATTCTCAGCAGTGGTTCATGAAACAAATCTAAGGGCAGAGAAAATAGGAAGAGAAATTAATAGTCAAAAGCATCTCGAGAAAGTTCACTTGCATAAAATTCACAAAACATTATTATTATTTTTACTTTCCTCAAGTTCTGGTCATCTCATTCTTGATGAATATGTCTGTGAGAATATTATTTTTTTCTTTAAATGGAAAATTTCAAAATGGATAAACCCTTAGCATTTCTTAAATTCGGACAATATTTGAGTGAGTAAATATAAAATGAAAAATGATTTCATCTTATTGTATAAGCAATTAATGCGTTTTTTTTGTTTGTTTCTTTTTTTTTTCTTTTGGTCTCACAGATTTACATACCAATTTGTTTGTGTTCCTGAATCTTCTCCTTCAAACTTTTGAGTCATATTCAATTGTGTTGTCTACTCAACAGAAGGGATCTTTCTCTGCCCCAATTTGCTTCACTCCATAGTCCCACAGACGCCTTACAGTTTTTTTTGGGGGGGGTTTGGCAAAAAGCTGATAATCATGATTAACACCTCACTTTCTTTCACTTCCTATTTCACATCTGCTAGTTCAACCATCAGAATATCACCACCATCCCCACCTCCACCTCTACCAATTCTAAATTCAAATCTCCCCTGAATTATTTTTATTTATTTATTTATTTTGCGGTACGCGGGCCTCTCACTGTTGTGGCCTCTCCCGTTGCGGAGCACAGGCTCCGGACGCGCAGGCTCAGCGGCCATAGCTCATGGGCCCAGCCGCACCGCAGCATGTGGGATCCCGGACCGGGGCACGAACCCGTGTCCCCTGCATCGGCAGGCGGACTCTCAACCACTGTGCCACCAGGGAAGCCCTCCCCTGAATTATTTTAATAGCGTTAGCTGTTAATTATTTTAATAGATACACAGCTGCTACTTCCCTTTCCCTCTTTCTCACCCTTTCCTTACCTTCAGTTCTTTTCAGGCCTTGAACCAGGAACTCTTCAAGGGATCAGACCACACACCTCCACTCTCCACTGGGAAGTGAGCTTTGCCTCACAAGGCAGGTCCTGCGCATGCTTTCTTTCTGTCCATCAATTTCCCCAAACCAGGTTGAATCCCCACTTGATCTCCATCTCCTAATTGAAGGAAGGGAGAAGACGGGAACTAATATTTATTATTTTCATCTGGGGATTCTAGGCTAGCTTCCTTATATATGTTAATCTTTACATACATGATATTATTATACTCATTTTACAGGCAAATGAAACTAATAAGTGCCTGGGATATTTGCATGACTATGTTAACAAGTGTTAACCTAGCCAACGAGTAGCAGTACTAGAATTCAAACCCAGATAAATCTGGGGCCAACTTCCAAGTCATTTCTACCTTGTGTTTCTTTGAAGGCATACATTAGCACTTTTTGTTGGCCACCCTGGGATCCCAGAATGACTGTTTGGGCAGGTAGCAAGAGGATATGTTTAGGAAGCAGAAAAAAACAGAATTTGTGGACCATTTCTTCAACTGTATAATAGAAATAAAAATTCCTAACAGTTCTTTTAAATAATAAAATCAAAGAATTTAGTACTGTTTTTAGGAAAGAATAAACACACACACGCAAATAGATACACACCTGTTATTTCTCTTCCCTCTTTCTCATTAAAAACAAATTCTAAAGTATCACTTAGGGATGGAGAGTTGAGGTGTGTGGCCTGAACACAGAGTTCCTGGTTCAAGGTAAATACATACACACACAGCAAATTAAGTCACTGCCAGTTGTCCTTTTGGTGACCCCTCCAACTTCACTGCCTACCACCTTACTTTGTCTTCATCCACTACATTGACTTCCTCACACTTCCAGGCACACACAATGCCCCTTGGGGCCTTTACTTTATTGATTGATTGATTGATTTAATCTATTTATTTATTTGTTTATTTATCTATCTATCTTAGGCCTTCTCTTTATTCACCTATCTATCTATCTTACGCCTTCTCTTTACTTATTTACTTATTTATTTATCTATCTATCTTAGGCCTTCTCTTTATTTATCTATCTTAGGCCTTCTATTCATTTATTTATTTATCTATCTTAGGTCTTCTCTTTATTTATTTGTCTATTTACTTATTTAGTTCCCGTATTTTTTTGGCTGCGTCAGGTCCTAGTTGCAGCAGGCGTGATCTTTTCGTTGTGGAGTGTGGGCTTCTCTCTCGTTGTGGCTCACGGGCACCAGGGTGCATGGGGTCTGTAGTTTGCGGCCCTCAGGCTCTCTAGTTGAAGCACGCAAGCTCAGTATTTGAGGTGCACGGGCTTAGTTGCCCCGCAGCGTGTGGGATCTTAGCTCCCCGACCAGGGATCGAACGTGTGTCCCCTGAATTGGAAGGCAGATTCTTTACCACTGGACCAGCAGGAAGGTTCAGGACCTTTGCTTTAGGTATCCGCTCTGCCTGCCAAGTTTATCCTGGAGCCTTGGCTTGTTCATTTAATTTCTTCCAATGCCTTTTCAAAGGTAGCTTTATTAGAGAAGTCACCCTACATTATTCTATTAAAATAGCTCACCACATCTCACCACAGGGACTGTTACCCTAACTTATGTTTGTCCCCCTAACTTTCATCACAATCTAACACACAACATGTTTACTTTTTTTTCCCCATAAATATCTGTCTTCTCAAAAGAATTCTTGTACCATAAGGTAAAGGGGTCTCTTTATGTTTTATTTACTTCTAGATCCCAAATGGCTAGATTAGTGCCTAGGGCCTCTTAGCTGATAAATAAATACTCACTGGATAAACTTAATGAAATAATCAAATATTTATATTTGTTACTGTGCAAATAAAGACTTTAAAAAATAAGATCAGTAAATCTCTGGCCACTTCATCTGACAATTGTATCTTCTTCTTTTGTCTTTGTCATATTAAGGACTTTTAGTAGAAGCCTCAGCTGATTGATCATTTGCAGTAGAGGTCAAAATTGCAATTATTTAATTCCACAGATTGCCTTGGAGGGCAATGAAACAGACAATTGATGCTGCTTGATCTTTTACACAGTTGTTCCTTTATGAAAAATAAACCTTAAAAAATGCTGTTGTGGAATATAGTAAAGTGCTCTGAATATTTACAATTGTAAGAAAATGTCCAAGAATGGTGTATATGGCAAGTATTTCTATGTTGTACACAGTTTATTAAAATTTAATAAAATAACATTTGTTATTATTTTTTTTAAATGTCCAAAAGGTTTCAAAAATTGGTAATTTTTCTTAATCTCTCTGCTTTCAATATTGTTTGCAAACTAGAGTTTTTAAATTTAGTTATGATAAATACAATATCTTTTAAGGAATCCCTTTGACTTATGGACCACAAGGTATGTTTCACCTTATTTTTTATATTATTTCAATATTAAAAAAGAATCACTGGCCCTTTGGCTCTGATCAATTAGATAAACAATTCTGACTCCCTTTTTTTAAATCTGTCTAATTTTTGTATGGTTTTATGATAAGGCAAGTTTTAGGGCAATATTTATCTTGAAGATATTTGAGTTGTTAAAGTTTCCACTTTTCTTAGAAATGTGTTTTCCACTACCAAGAAAGGAGCACTGAGTAGTACAGGGACATTTTATTTTATTATTCTTTTTCTTTTCTTTTTCCCAGTGGAATTTCTCAGCAGAGTTGGAAATTCCCCAGATTTATAAAACATTAATATTAAATGTATAATAAATGATTATGCTGCAAAATCCAATCACATAGGAATTGGAAAATACCCTTTCTCCGTTAAAACTATTTTTAGGAATGGAGAGTTTATAAAGGATTATCTCTTGAATGCAGGAGAAAAATCATGCCCCACACTCCATAACCAAAAATAGCATTATCAAAGGCAAACACCATTATTCAGTGTAATGAAGATAAGGCTGAGAATTCACAGGACAAATTCTATGAAAAAGTTAAATCATTTATGGCGTTTCTATTGCAGTGGAAGAGAGCTCAGCTACATATATGTATATATATTACCATCCAATTAGATCTATCATGTGGTGGTTGGTGTCCAAGAAAATTTTGATGTGACAGAAGAACGCTTTTTCTTTTCTAGTGGGTCTGTGTCTTTATTCCTGTCTTACCCCTATGTTCTTCATGACATTTTTTTTCTTAAATTCCATATATATGTGTTAGCATACAGTATTTATCTTTCTCTTTCTGACTTACTTCACTCTGTATGACAGACTCTAGGTCTATCCACCTCATTACAAATAGCTCAATTTCATTTCTTTTTATGGCTGAGTAATATTCCATTGTATATATGTGCCACATCTTCTTTATCCATTCATCCGATGATGGACACTTAGGTTGTTTCCATCTCCGGGCTATTGTAAATAGGGCTGCTGTGAACATTTTGGTACATGTCTCTTTTTGAATTATGGTTTTCTCAGGGTATATGCCCAGTAGTGGGATTGCTGGGTCATATGGTAGTTCTATTTGTAGTTTTTTAAGGAACCTCCATACCGTTCTCCATAGCGGCTGTACCAATTCACATTCCCACCAGCAGTGCAAGAGTGTTCCCTTTTTTCCACACCCTCTCCAGCATTTATTGTTTCTAGATTTTTTGATGATGGCCATTCTGACTGGTGTGAGATGATATCTCATTGTAGTTTTGATTTGCATTTCTCTAATGAGTAAAGATGTTGAGCATCCTTTCATGTGTTTGTTGGCAGTCTGTATATCGAGAAGAACTCTTAAACATGATGCCCATGACAAGCACGACTGTGTTCTGGGGTTTAATTAAGTCTTTTTTTTTTTTTTTGGCACACTGCATGGCTTGTGGGATCTTAGTTCCCCAACCAGGGATTCAACGCAGGTCGTCAGTAGTGAAAGCGTGGAGTCCTAACCACTGGACTGCCAGGGAATTCCCATAATGTCTTAACAATGCTAATATGAAAGTAGTCAAATTTAGGACATATGACTACTGAGAGTGCTCCCCAAATGGTCGAAGCTGTTAGACCATTAATTTAAACTGAGGTGGCAACATTTTTCAAGGACATGGAACTTAAGTCAGTTCCTTGCATGACTGACCCAGAGTTACCCTCCACTAGAAAATTAAAATAGAAGACATACTGTTTGTAATAATTAAGTCTATGAACTTTGTGCCCTCCTAGGGCCAGACCACTGGCAATGCAGTTATGGTTGATGGATTAGATGAATAATAACAATCTGCTTACACATTGAGGTTAAGATGCTTCAGAAGCGGCATGTTCTGGAAACAACTGAAATTTTAAGAATTCAGTTCATTTGAATAGTTAACAATAAACAGTGGAGCAAAGTCTTGAACTTTGCAATTTCATTTATCATACTGATCTCAGTTTCATCAAATCAGAGTCATGACCAAACTAAATTACAAAATAGTGGGGTTAAAACTTATCCTTCTTCTCCCTCCCACCAAAAAAAAAAAAAACAGCTTAAAAATTCTTCAGGCCACTGTTCTCAATATTGAAAGTTTGTAAAAAGACGTACAACTGTGAAGTTACTGAATTGAAATTTAAATACTGTGCTGAAAGCTAAATATGGTAATGATGCAGAAATAGAGGAATTCTATCTTTATGTAACTGAGTTTTTTTAATTAATTTAAAATTAAAATAATTACCCTAGTTCTATCAATATTTGGAATTACATTCTAAATTCCTTCCCCTTGATAAAAGAAAAGAATGAAATTATTATATACAATTAAAGGTAAAAGAGTTTACTATAGGCCAGATACTCTTATTGTTATTTATATGTTCCATGATAATCTAACTGAATTTTAACAATTCTGTGAGGTAGATGGTATTATTATCTCCATCTTATCTATAAGGCTACTGAAGCACATGCTAAGTAGTTAGCCTATGTCTCACAAGGAGCAAAATGTAGGGTTAGAATTTGAATCTAGACAATCTGGTTCTAGGATAAACGTTTTCAGGTACTAGACTATAGCTACATTACTAAATAAATAAATAGGGTCTGCATCCAAACTAAAGTAAAACAGAATTAATACAATTCCATTTCTGGGCTTCCCTGGTGGCGCAGTGGTTAAGAATCCACCTGCCAATGCAGGGGACATGGGTTCGAGCCCTGGTCTGGGAAGATCTCACATGCCACAGAGCAACTAAGCTCGTGCGCCAAAACTACTGAGCCTGCGCTCTAGGGCCTGTGAGCCTCACCTACTGAGCCCACGTGCCACAGCTACTGAAGCCCGCGCGCCTAGAGCCCAAGCTCCGCAACAAGAGAAGCCACCGCAATGAGAAGCCCGTGCACCGCAATGAAGAGTAGCCCGAGCTCACCGCAACTAAAGCCCGCGCGCAACAACAAAGACCCATCGCAGCCAAAAATAAAATAAATTTATTAAAAAAAAGAAAACTTCATTTCACGAGAAACCACTAAGCACTTATCAGAATGGCTAAACTCCAAAACATGGAAAACACCAAATATTGGTGGAGATATAGAGCAACAGGAAAGCTCGTTAATTGCTGTTGGAATGCAAAATGGTACAAGCACTTTGTAAATTTCTCATGAAGCTAAATATAGGCTTACCTATCATACAATCCAGCAGTCACACTCCTAGTTAATTATCCAAATGCAAAACATGAAAGCCTATACACAGATTTTTAGAGCAGCTTTATTCATAATTGCCAAAAATTTGAAGTAATCAAGATAGAGCTTGGGAAGATGGCGGAAGAGTAAGACGCGGAGATCACCTTCCTCCCCACAGATACATCAGAAATTCAACTACACGTGGAACAACTCCTACAGAACACCTACTGAACGCTGACAGAAGACCTCAGACCCCCAAAAGGCAAGAAACTCCCCACATACCTGGGTAGGGCAAAAGAAAAAAAGAATAAACAGAGACAATAGGATAGGGACGGGACCTGCACCAGTGGGAGGGAGCCGTGAAGGAGGAAAGGTTTCCACACACTACAAGCCCCTTCGCGGGCGGAGACTGCAGGTGGCGGAGGGGGAAAGCTTAGGAGTAGCGGAGGAGAGCACAGCAACAGGGTTGTGGAGGGCAAAGCGGAGAGATTCCGGCACAGAGGATCGGTGCCCTCAGGCACACACCAGCCCGAGAGGCTTGTCTGCTTGGCCGCCGGGGCGGGCGGGGCTGGGAGCTGAGGCTCGGGTATCGGCTTTCAGTCGGAGCGCAGGGAGAGGACTGGGGCTGGCGAAAGGACGAGAGCCTGAAGGGGTTAGTGCACCGCGGCTAGCCCGGAGGGAGTCCGGGGAAAGGGTCTGGAGCTGCCGAAGAGGCAAGAGACTTTTTTCCCTTTTGTTTCCTGGTGTGCGAGGAGAGGGCATTAAGAGGGCTGCTTGGGGAAGCACCGGAGACGGGCGCGAGCCGCGGCTAAAGGCGCGGACCTCGGAGACGGGCGTGGGACGCTGGGGCTGCTGCTGCCGCTGCCGCCGCTGGGCCTGTGTGCGAGCGCGGGTCACTGTCCGCCCCGCCTTCCGGGGGGCCTGTGCACCCCGCCACTGCCGGGGTCCCGGGACCCGGGGACGGTTTTCCCGGGAAAGCGCACGGAGCGCCTCGGGCTGCTGCAACGTCACGCCGGCCTCTGCCGCCACAGCCCCGCCCCACACTGCGCGCCCCTCCCTCTCCTCTGCCTGAGTGAGCCAGAGCCCCCGAATCAGCAGCTCCTTTAAACTCGTCCTGTCTGAGCGAAGAACGGACGCCCTCCGGCGACCTACGCGCAGAGGCGGGGCCAGGTCCAAGGCTGAGACCCGGGAGCTGTGAGAACAGAGCAGAGACAGGGAAATCTCTCTGTGCAGCCTCGGAGGCAGCGGATTAAAGCTGCACGGTCCATTTGATGTGCCCTGCGTCTGTGGAGTGTATAAATGGACAGCGAATCATCCCAAATTTAGGAAGTGGAATTTGAGGACAAGATTTAAGACTTTCCCCCCTTTTCCTCTTTTTACAACGAATTATCCCAAATTAAGGAGGTGGACTTAGAGAGCAAGATTTCAGACTTCTCGCCCTTTTCCTCTTTTTACAACGAATTATCCCAAATTGAGGAGGTGGACTTGGAGAGCAAGAGTTTTGATTTTTCCCCCTGCTCTCTTTTAGTGAATGTGTATGTGTAATCTTCTGTGTAAGATTCTCTCTGTATAGCTTTGCTTCCACCATATGTCCCAGGGTTCTATCTGTCCGTTTTTTTTTCAATAATAACTTTTTAATTTTAATAACGCTACTATATTTCATACTTTATTCTATTTTACTTTACCTGCTCTTTCTTTTTTTCCTACCTTCCCTTCCTCCCTCCCACCCTCCACTCCTCCTTTCCTTCTTTCTTTTTCTTTCCTCCCTCCCGCCCTCCCACCGTTCTTCTTCCCACTTTCTTTTTCTTTCCTTCCTCCCTCGCACCCTCCGCTCCTCCTTTCCTTCTTTCTTTTTCTTTCCTCCCTCCCGCCCTCCCACCATTCTTCTTCCCACTTTCTTTTTCTTTCCTTCCTCCCTCCCTCCCTTCTTCCATTCACTCTTCCTTTTGCTTTCATTCCTCACTCCCTCCCTCCCTCCTTTCTTTCTTTCCATCCTTCCTGCCTCCCTCCTTTCTCTCTTTCTTCCTTCCTTCCTTCCTTTCTTCCCTTCTTCCTTTCTTTCCCTCTCTCTTTCTTTCTTCTACTAATTCTTTCTTTCTACTTTTTCTCCCTGTTATTCTGAGCCGGGTGGATGAAAGGCTCTTGGTGCTGCAGCCAGGAGTCAGTGCTGTGCCTCTGAAGTGGGAGAGCCAACTTCAGGACACGGGTCCACAAGAGACCTCCCAGCTCCACATAATATCAAGCAGCAAAAATCTCCCAGAGATCTCCATCTCAACACCAGCACCCAGCTTCAGTCAACGACGAGCAAGCTACAGTGCTGGTCACCCTATGCCAAGCAACTAGCAAGGCAGGAACACAACACCACCCACTAGCAGAGAGGCTACCTAAAAGCATAATAAGGCCACAGGCACCCCAAAACACACCACCAGACGTGGACCTGTCCACCAGAAAGACAAAATCGAGCCTTAACCACCAGAACACAGGCATTAGTCCCCCCCACCAGGAAGCCTACACAACCTACTGAAACAACCTTAGCCACTGGGGACAGACACCAAAAACAACGGGAACTACGAATCTGCAGCCTGCAAAAAGGAGACCCCAAACACAGTAAGATAAGCAAAATGAGAAGGCAGAAAAACACACAGCAGGTGAAGGAGCAAGATAAAAACCTACCAGACCTAACAAATGAAGAGGTAATAGGCAGCCTACCTGAAAAAGAATTCAGAATAATGATGGTAAAGATGATCCAAGATTCTATTTCCAAGATCCAAAATCTTGGAACTAGAATAGACAAAATGCAGGAAACAGTTAACAAGGACCTAGAAGAACTAAAGATGAATGAAGCATCGATTAAAAACACAATAAATGAAATGAAAAATACTCTAGATGGGATCAATAGCAGAATAACTGAGGCAGAAGAACGGATAAGTGAGGTGGAAGATAAAATAGTGGAAATAACTGATGCAGAGCAAAATAAAGAAAAAAGAATGAAAAGAACAGAGGACAGTCTCAGAGACCTCTGGGACAACATTAAACGCACCAACATTCGAATTATAGGGGTTCCAGAAGAAGAAGAGAAAAAGAAAGGGACTGAGAAAAGATTTGAAGAGATTATAGTTGAAAACTTCCCTAATATGGGAAAGGAAATAGTTAATCAAGTCCAGGAGGCACAGAGAGTCCCATACAGAATAAATCCAAGGAGAAATACACCAAGACACATATTAATCAAACTGTCAAAAATTAAACACAAAGAAATCATATTAAAAGCAGCAAGGGAAAAGCAACAAATAACACACAAGGGAATCCCCATCAGGTTAACAGCTGATCTCTCAGCAGAAACTCTACAAGCCAGAAGGGAGTGGCAGGACATAATTAAAGTGATGAAGGAGAGAAACCTGCAACCAAGATTACTCTACCCAGCAAGGATCTCATTCAGATTTGATGGAGAAATTAAAACCTTTACAAACAAGCAAAAGCTGAGAGAGTTCAGCACCACCAAACCAGCTTTACAACAAATGCTAAAGGAACTTCTCTAGGCAAGAAACACAACAGAAGGAATATACCTACAATAACGAAGCCAAAGCAATTAAGGAAATGGGAATAGGAACATACATATCAACAATTACCTTAAATGTAAATGGACTAAATGCTCCCACCAAAAGACACAGAGTGGCTGAATGGATACAAAAACAAGACCCATATATATGCTGTCTACAAGAGACCCCCTTCAGACCTAGAGACACATACAGACTGAAAGTGAGGGGATGGAAAAAGATATTCCATGCAAATGGAAATCAAAAGAAAACTGGAGTAGCAATTCTTATATCAGACAAAATAGACTTTAAAATAAAGACTATTAGAAGAGACAAAGAAGGACACTACATAACGATAAAGGGATCGATCCAAGAAGAAGATATAAGAATTGTAAATATTTATGCACCCAACATAGGAGCACCTGAATACATAAGGCAAATACTAACAGCCATAAAAGGGGAAATCGACAGTAACACACTCATAGTAGGGGACTTTAACAGCCCACTTTCACCAATGGACAGATCATCCAAAATGAAAATAAATAAGGAAACACAAGCTTGAAATGATACATTAAACAAGATGGACTTAGTTGATATTTATAGGACATTCCATCCAAAAACAACAGAATACACATTTTTCTCAAGTGCTCATGGAACATTCTCCAGGATAGATCATATCTTGGGTCACAAATCAAGCCTTGGTAAATTTAAGAAAATTGAAATTGTATCAAGTATCTTTTCCGACCACAATGCTATGAGACTAGACATCAATTACAGGAAAAGATCTGTAAAAAATACAAACACATGGAGGCTAAACAATACACTACTCAATAACGAAGTGATCACTGAAGAAATCAAAGAGGAAATAAAAAACTACCTAGAAACAAATGACAATGGAGACACGACGACCCAAAACCTATGGGATGAAGCAAAAACAGTTCTAAGGGGGAAGTTTATAGCAATACAATCCCACCTTAAGAAACAGGAAACATCTCAAGTAAACAACCTGACCCTGCACCTAAAGCAATTAGAGAAATAAGAACAAAAGACCCCCAAAGTTAGCAGAAGGAAAGAAATTATAAAGATCAGATCAGAAATAAATGAAAAAGAAATGAAGGAAACGATAGCAAAGATCAATAAAACTAAAAGCTGGTTCTTTGAGAAGATAAACAAAATTGACAAACCATTAGCCAGACCCTTCAAGAAAAGAAGGGAGAAGACTCAAATCAATAGAATTAGAAATGAAAAAGGAGAAGTAACAACTGACACTGCAGAAATACAAAAGATCATGAGAGATTACTACAAGCAACTCTATGCCAATAAAATGGACAACCTGGAAGAAATGGACAAATTCTTAGAAATGCACAACCTGCCAAGACTGAATCAGGAAGAAATAGAAAATATGAATAGACCAATCACAAGCACTGAAATTGAAACTGTGATAAAAAATCTTCCAACAAACAAAAGCCCAGGACCAGATGGCTTCACAGGTGAATTCTATCAAACATTTAGAGAAGAGCTAACACCCATCCTTCTCAAACTCTTCCAAAATATAGCAGAGGAAGGAACACTCCCAAACTCATTCTGCAAGGCCACCATCACCTTGATACCAAAACCAGGCAAGGATGTCACAAAGAAACAAAACTACAGGCCAATCTCACTGATGAACATAGATGCAAAAATCCTCAATAAAATACTAGCAAACAGAATCCAACAGCACATTAAAAGGATCATACACCATGAACAAGTGGGGTTTATTCCAGGAATGCAAGGATTCTTCAATATATGCAAATCAATCAATGTGATACACCATATTAACAAGTTGAAGGAGAAAAACCATATGATCATCTCAATAGATGCAGAGAAAGCGTTCGACAAAATTCAACACCCATTTATGATAAAAACCCTGCAGAAAGTAGGCATAGAGGGAACTTTCCTCAACATAATAAAGGCCATATATGACAAAACCACAGCCAACATTGTCCTCAATGGTGAAAAACTGAAACCATTTCCACTAAGATCAGGAACAAGACCAGGCTGCCCACTCTCACCACTCTTATTCAACTTAGTTTTGGAAGTTTTAGCCACAGCAATCAGAGAAGAAAAGGAATTAAAAGGAATCCAAATTGGAAAAGAAGAAGTAAAGCTGTCACTGTTTGCAGATGACATGATACTATACATAGAGAATCCTAATGATGCTACCAGAAAACTACTGGAGCTAATCAATGGATTTGGTAAAGTAGCAGGATACAAAATTAATGCACAGAAATCTCTGGCATTCCTGTACACTAATGATGAAAAATCTGAAAATGAAATCAAGAAAACACTCCCATTTACCATTGCAACAAAAAGAATAAAATATCTAGGAATAAACCTACCTAAGGAGACAAAAGACCTGTATGCAGAAAATTATAAGACACTGATGAAAGAAATTAAAGATGATACAAATAGATGGAGAGATATACCATGCTCCTGGATTGGAAGAACCAATATTGTGAAAATGACTCTACTACCCAAAGCAATCTACAGATTCAATGCAATCCCTATCAAACTACCACTGGTATTTTTCACAGAACTAGAACAAAAACTTTCAAAATTTGTTTGGAAAAACAGAAGACCCCGAATAGCAAAAGCAATCTTGAGAACGATAAACGGAGCTGGAGGAATCAGGCTCCCTGTCTTCAGACTATACTACAAAGCTACAGTAATCAAGACAGTGTGGTACTGGCACAAAAACAGAAAGATAGATCAATGGAACAGGATAGAAAGCCCAGAGATAAACCCACGCACATATGGTCAACTTATCTTTGATAAAGGAGTCAGGAATGTACAGTGGAGAAAGGACAGCCTCTTCAGTAAGTGGTGCTGGGAAAACTGGACAGGGACATGTAAAAGTATGAGATTAGATCATTCCCTAACACCATACACAAAAATAAGCTCAAAATGGATTAAAGACCTAAATGTAAGGCCAGAAACTATCAAACTCTTAGAGGAAAACATAGGCAGAACACTCTATGACATCAATCACAGCAAGATCCTTTTGGACCCACCTCCTAGAGAAATGGAAATAAAAACAAAGATAAACAAATGGGACCTAATGAAACTTCAGTGCTTTTGCACAGCAAAGGAAACCATAAACAAGACCAAAAGACAACCCTCAGAATGGCAGAAGATATTTGCAAATGAAGCAACTGACAAAGGATTAATCTCCAAAATTTATAAACAGCTCATGCAGCTCAATAGCAAAAAAACAAACAACCCAATCCAAAAATGGGCAGAAGACTTAAATAGGCATTTCTCCAAAGAAGATATACAGACTGCCAACAAACACATGAAAGAATGCTCAACATCATTAATCATTAGAGAAATGCAAATCAAAACTACAAAGAGATATCATCTCACACCAGTCAGAATGGCCATCATCAAGAAATCTAGAAACAATAAATGCTGGAAAGGGTGTGGAGAAAAGGGAACACTCTTGCACTGCTGGTGGGAATGTGAATTGGTACAGCCACTATGGAGAACAGTATGGAGGTTCCTTAAAAAACTAGAAATAGAACTACAATATGACCCAGCAATCCCACTACTAGGCATATACTCTGAGAAAACCATAATTCAAAAAGAGACACATACCAAAATGTTCATTGCAGCTGTATTCACAATAGCCCGGAGCTGGAAACAACCTAAGTGTCCATTATCGGATGAATGGATAAAGAAGATGTGGCACATATATACAATGGAATATTACTCAGCCATAAAAAGAAACGAAACTGAGCTATTTGTAATGAGGTGGATAGACCTAGCGTCTGTCATACAGAGTGAAGTAAGTCAGAAAGGGAAAGACAAATACTGTATGCTAACACATATATATGGAATTAAAAAAAAATGTCATGAAGAACCTAGGGGTAAAACGGGAATAAAGACACAGATCTACTTGAGAATGGATTTGAGGATATGGGGAGGGGGAAGGCTAAGCTGTGAGAAAGCGAAAGAGGGGCCTGGACATATATACACTACCAAACGTAAGGTAGATAGATAGTGGGAAGCAGCCGCATACCACAGGGAGATCAGCTCGGTGCTTTGTGACCGCCTGGAGGGGTGTGATGGGGAGGGTGGGAGGGAGGGAGATGCATGAGGGAAGGGATGTGGGAACAGATGTATATGTATGACTGATTCACTGTGTTATAAAGCAGAAACTAATAAAAAAAAAGAAACTGGATAAGCATAAAAAAAAATCAAGATGAATATAAGGTTGGCTCCCTGTGTGGTGCTGAGGGAGAAATCATCTCATGGCTGACTCTTTCCTGCCTTCTGGTGGTTGTAGACAATTATTTTTTTTATTTTTTTAAAAATTTATTTATTTAATATATTTATTTTTGGCTGCATTGGGTCTTCGTTGCTGCGTGCGGGCTTTTCTCTAGTTGCAGCCAGCGGGAGCTACTCTTCATGGCGGTGCACAGGCTTCTTATTGCGGTGGCCTCTCTTGTGGCAGAGCACGGGCTCTAGGCACTTGGGCTTCATTCGTTGTGGCCCACGGGCTCTAGAGCACAGACTCAGTAATTGTGGCGCAAGGGCTTAGTTGCTCCGTGGCATGTGCGATCTTCCAGACCAGAGCTCGAACCCATGTCCCTTGCATTGGCAGGCAGATTCTTAACCACTGCACCACCAGGGAAGCCCCTTGTAGACAATTCTTGCTCTTCCTTGGCTGGTTCATGCATCTCTTTTATGTCTACCTCCGTCTTCACACAATGCTGTCCCCTGCGTGTGTGTTGTCACTGTGTATCCTCTTCTCTTCTTATAAAGACATGAGTACTTGGATTTAGGGCCCTCCCTAATCTAGTATGACCATATCTCAACTAATTCTATCAATATAGACCCTATTTCCAGATATGGTCACATTCTGAGGCTTAGGGTAGACATGATTTTGGAGGGACAATATGCAACTCCATCATCTATTCCTAATTTGCTGAAGATTTTTATGACAAATTTGTGTTACATCTTGTCAGACGCCTTATCTCTTTCCACAGAGATGACAGTATGATTGGCGCTTTTAGTCTGATTACTATGAAAATCGCATTGATTGATTTTCAAAAGTGAAACCAACCTTGCATTCTTGGAAATAAACTTATCTTTTCATGGGAAATTAATACATTTATGTATTGCTGGATTTAATTTTCTAATATGTCGTTAAGGATTTTTGTGGCTAAGTTCAAGAGTTTTGTTAGGTAGTATTTTTTTTTTTTTTTTTTTTTTTTTTTTTTTGCGGTACGTGGGCCTCTCACTGTTGTGGCCTCTCCCGTTGCGGAGCACAGGCCCCGGATGCGCAGGCTCAGCGGCCATGGCTCACGGGCCCAGCTGCTCCGCGGCATATGGGATCCTCCCGGACCGGGGCACGAACCCGTATCCCCTGCATCGGCAGGCGGACTCTCAACCACTGCGCCACCCGGGAGGCCCAGGTAGTATTTTTTAATGTCTTTTTTGGTTACTTTTATATTGAGATAATTTGACATACCATAAAATTCACCCCTTTTAAATGTACAATCCAGCGGTTTTTAGCATACAGTTGACCCTTGAACAACGAGGGATTGATCTGCGTATAATTTATAGTCAGTCCTCTGTATCCAGGGTTCCTCTGCATCCACGGATCCAACCAACCATGGACCGTGTGGTACTGTAGTATTTACTATTGAAAAAAGATCCATATATAAATGAACCTGTACATTTCCAACCTGTGTTATTCAAGGGTCAACTGTATCTACAAAGTTGTGCAAATATTACCACTACTTAATTTCAAAACATTTTCTTCAACACCAAAAGCAAGTTAGTACCCTTTAGCAGTCTCTTCCCACTATTCCCTCTCCTCCCTACTGGTAACCACTAATCTATTTTTTGTCTCTATACTCTATTTTGGATAAACCCTACTGATATTCTTCAAGTGTGTTAATCTTTTAATATCATCTTATAACTTCTTTTCGATAATATCTCCCTTATAGCTACTTTCCCTCATTCTAATTTGCCTTTAGTTTCTTGAGTCCTACAACACACAAATACACAAAGTCCTTCTTTGGTACTTTCATCATTTCTTCCAATTCTAGTTCTTCTATTGACTATTATTCTCCTGCTTATAAGTCACATTTTCCTGATTCTTGGCATGTCTAGGAATTTTCTTAATTGGATGCAGGACAGTATAACTACTACATTGCTGAATGTCTAAAATTTATTTTCCTCCTTTAAAGAGTGCTGACTTTTTTTCTAGAAGGCAATTAAATTATTCACATATCAGGTTGGTTTTTCTCAAGACTTATTTTGAAGCATTGCTAATTTGAGGGTAAAATAGGTTTTACGCTGGAGCAAATTTAGGCTTATTACTACTAGTAGTCTTATTTCTAGGCTAGAAATATTAGGCTTACTACTGTAATTATTTTACTACTAAAATATTAACCTTCTGGGAACTTTACGGAATGTCCTAGGTTATGACAATTGATTCTCCAGTAATGTTGGTTGGATCTTTCATATCTCTGCACCCCATGTAATCTCTGAGCATTTTCTAGTGTTTACCACCATCCTGTCATTTTTCCTAATCTCATAAACTTTCATTGCATTGTCCACATATGCAGTTTAGTATTCTGCAAAGACTCAGTGCAATTACTGTTCAGGGTTTTGGTGCTCTTTTTCTATATAGGTTCCTCCTATGTCGAACTATGCCTTACAACTTACAACTACCTCAGTGCTCCTGAACTTCAATCTCTTTATGCTTAGCTCAGTGATATTACTGTGCTCTACTTGGGATCTCTTTCTCTGCCTTGTGGTTCATAATGTGTCTCTAGACAATTTTATTTCTCACACTACTTATTTTCTCACTTTGGGGAATCCCAGGCCTGTGCTGTCAATTGTCCAAGGTCTATTTTTGTTTGTTTGTTTTTGTTTGTGTTTTTTTCCCTATTCTCCACTTGTTTGTGGTGGAGGTTAAGTCTGGCTATTTTATTTGATATTGCCAGAAGCAGAAGTCTAGTTCATAAATTTTAATTAGTATATTAATTCAGAAATCAATTCCCCCACTCTTTCTCTCTTGCAGTTATAATTAATAAGTAGTTCAGTACTTCAGGGGACTTTATTGTTAATCATGTGATTTGTTGACAGGTTTTTAATATATTTATTTTACTTTTTTAATATATTTGTATAAAGGTAGTTATTATGTGCACATAAAATACAGTTAATAAAATACAAAACAAACTACTTCCTATATATTATTACATACTTAATGTCCTTTTCTGAACTTGCTTTATGTTGTGAAAAATCACTTAACTTTGACTCTTGGCTTTTAATAAAAAGTAAGTACAACATCAGTAGTTTGAAAAACATTATTTTGTTTTATTTTATATTGTATACAATTTTAATGAAGACTTTAGTAAAAACTTTATGTGATATATAAAGTAAATTTAAAAACATGAACTCTGAAATTAGGCTGCTTGAGTGTGAATCCCTATTTTATCATTTATTTGGTCTGTAACCTAGGAATGGTTAGTTATACTTTTTATATGTTATCTTCCTAATCTGGGAAATAATAACATCTATTTCACAGAGTTGTGAAGAGTAAATTATGTGTGTGTGCTTAAAACCGCTGGTACATCTAACAGCTGTAAAAGTAGTTATTATTATTCCTGTACACAAGAGAAAATATAAAGAAGAAATAATACAGAATTAACTTTACAAGTATAATTAAATTCATTTTTATGATGAAAAGTAAAGTAACTGAAAAGGCAAAATAAAATAGCACTTCTGTTGATCACTCAGGATCTGAACCAAGTTCTGAAATAAGACAAAAGTGTGACCAAGTAGAAGAACAGAGTATCACTTGTGCCTCTCTACAAAGCTAGAGTATATTTTTCTGTAAGATTCCTGTGTCTATATAGACCTTGTAAAAGGTCAGGACTCACACTTGTCCAGGTGAGAGAAAGAGACACCAAGGGCCCTGATTGAGAAATGATGCAAAGCACTTTAGTTCTCTGAAAAGGAGTAAGGCATGTATCAAAGAGCAGATTTTAAAACAAGATATCTCATTTTCATAGAAAGAAACGTAAGAATTGGAGAATGCTCATTCCCACTTAGAAAACACATAATGAGCTAGAAACTGTCACTAGTCCTGCTTTCCACCTGGGATCATTTTTGCTGTTGCTCCTTTTGTTATTTTTATCCCTTCCGTGCTTTTTGTTCTTATAAGTTTATGCATTAAAAAATTACATTATGTTCATTACATTTGAATTTGGGGGTAAGTGGAGCCAAATTAATGTATTTAATCTGTCACCTTTAAGTGGAAGTCTTGCTTACATTCCCTCTTCTGAAAACGTACTGACTAAACCTTTATTTCAGAACATCAGTATAATGCAGAAAATAACTGCTTTATGGGGTGTTTCTAAACCTTTTCTTTTTTAAATCACATAGCCCAACCAAAATAAAACAGGCTATTATTTATTGCTTGGTAAGTCAGCTATACACTGCTATCTTACCTAATTTGCCTAACACAGTTAAAGGTTGTTATCCAGGAGAATTCAAGGCTGACATTAGTTTAGGATAATGAGGTAGCAGAATATGTAATTTGTTTTGCATAGACTGAGCACTGTTGTAAGTAATGGAGATTTATGTTAATAGCAAAGTCAGCATAACTGACGTTGCAGACAAAGAGTAAACGAAATTTATGCACCATCGAGCTATTATTTTGATAAAGTAGATTTTCCTCCCAGAGATATTTAAAGGCCTTAGTAAAATAGTATCAATACATAGAAGCAGCCATTACATACTGTTATCAAATTATGTTTTCTTAAAACTGACTTATCTGATGGGAGTAATCCAATCACAGGGTACAGTACTAGGTAAGAAATAATCAGGTTAAAAAATTATAACACAGTTACTTAAATTTGAATATAAGTTTTAACGGTTAATGTAGGAGTTTTTCAGTTTATCTACAATGCTTAATGTTAAAAAATTGTATCAATTTACTTATAAATTTTTATTGTCTCAATAATGCATTCCAATTTGCTGTGAGACTTTATAAACAAATGTCACAAGTCTGCTCCTTGTTTTTCTTAGTTCTAAGATAAGGTATTTGACTAGGTAGTACTTACTGTTAAACAAACAGATCAGAATTCATGGATACTTGAATACAATTGTCAGGTGAACACTAATGATAGCTGAAAGCTTAAGTAGGGTCTTTCCCAAGAATGCCTGTTTTTTTTAAAATTAATTTTTATTGGAGTATAGTTGCTTTACAATGTTGCATTAGTTTCTACTGTACAGCAAAGTGAATCAGCTATACGTATTCATATATCCCCTCTGTTTTGGATTTCCTTCCCATTTAGATCATCACAGAGCACTGAGTAGAGTTCCCTGTGCTATACAGGTTTTCATTAGTTATCTATTTTATGCATAGTATCAATAGTGTATATGCGTCAATCCCAATCTCCCAATTCATCCCACCACCACCCCTCCACGGCTTTCCCCCCTTGGTGTCCATACGTTTGTTCTCTACATCTGTGTCTCAACTTCTGCCCTGCAAACCGGTTCATCTGTACCATTTTTCTAGGTTCCACATACATGCGTTAATATATGATATTTGTTTTTCTCTTTCTGACTTACTTCACTCTGTATGACAGTCTCTAGATCCACCCACGTCTCTACAAATGACCCAATTTTGTTCATTTTTATGTCTGAGTAATATTCCATTGCATATATGTACCACATCTTCTTTATGCATTCCTCTATTGATGGGCATTTAGGTTGTTTCCATGTCTTGGCTATTGTAAATAGCGCTGCAGTGAACACTGAGATGCACGTTTCTTTTTGAATTATGTTTTTCTCTGGGTATATGCCCAGTAGTGGGATTGCTGGGTCATATGGTAGTTCTATTTTTAGTTTTTTCAGGAACCTCCATACTGAGATCCTTCAACTTCTAGGAATGCCCTGTCCCAGAACTCCCTCATAAATGCACTATATGGGATGCATGGGTCCATGCACCCTCACTGCAATGTCAGGACAGCTCTAGACAGTCGGTGTTTCTAAATTTAAAGGAGTGGGTGGATATAGAAGGAGAAGTTGAGGCCGTGCAACAAGACAGGATTGCAGGCTCTGCAAAAGTATTGTGCTATGATAGAAGTGGATTTTCACTCTGATGTTCATGCTCTTTGAGCATTTTAGGAACCAATATTGCATCTCCAGTGCAAGGAGAACTATGCTTTTTATTGTTTTGAAGGACATGTGCGTGTGTGTTTAGTCTAAAATCGCATCTGTTACACGGAAATAGATAAACATCTAATCACGGTGGTCATCTCGTTATATACCCCCATGTCTAAATGACAAAAAGATTTTCTTCCTTATCTCTATTCAATTGTTCATTTATTTTGGTCACAGTATAAAAAAGGGGAGTGTGTGTGTGTATGTGTATATGTGTGTATGTGTGTCTCTGTGTGTGTGTGTAGGAGTTAGAAAACATATTGTAATTTTAGCAGCTTCTATGTTTCCTATTCTTGCCACACCTTTAAACAATAAGAAATCCTTCAACTTCTAGGAATGCCCTGTCCCAGAACTCCCTCATAAATCACTCCCTTCCATTAATTTATATTGAAAAAAATTTTTGCAAGTTTCAAGATAAAAACCATTCTTATTTTCTATGGGATATTTTCCTTAATCCTTTAGTTTGGGTCACATTTTTATTTAGGGCTCAGTAACACTCAGACATTACATTTGTCATCATTCTATTCAAGCTTTAGATATGGAATCCTTCCTTCCATTTACCTCTGCTCCATGTCCCCTGTGGCCAAGGAATGGTTGTTTATTTCTGGATAGTTATGGGATCTAACACAGTTGGCCACTGTTACGTTCACTATATGCTTTTATATTTGGCTTTCTAATTTATGAATATTTGCATTAAAAAGTATGATTAAAATAATGGCTAACTTATCTACATTTAATCTAAATAGAAAATAAACCCTGTTAAGGGTTGTGACTTCTTTAAGAAGATTTTTCCTCAATCTTCCACTATTTAAGAGAAATAATTAAATTATGATTCTGTCATGAAACTATTTCCAAAAGAGAATAACATTACTAAGTCTACATATTTTAGAGGCATATCATGTACAGATACTGAGACCATTTTAATGTTGAAAATGTATTCCATCTACCATCGGAAGGCTGATATACAGTGACATAATTGTATTTTTTGACTCTTAGAAATATGTTGACTATTAACTATGTTGTAACCTGAAATTTAAAAGTGGTTTTGTGGTTCCAATTTTTTTTCTTTTTAAGAAAATATCCAATGTATACAATATTTATTGAAGAATTATTTTCTACATGTTTCACTAACTTATTATTATTTCCTTTAACTCTACAATATTTTCTTATCATGGTTATTAAATAGTATATAAGCTTACATTTTTTTCTGGGGTATGAAGCCAAGTAAAGATATAGATCACATTAAAGTCTATTTTAAATTAAAAGTAAAGATCAAAAGCACATCTGGTAGGAAATGGTAGCCAAAGGGAAGAAACCAGAGAATAATATAATAAAGAGTAAAAATACCACCTGCTCACAATTTCTTTCTCTTTTTTGAGCTGTAGTTCCTTAGAATATTATAGAATATTAAGAATTTGGCACAAAACTCTACTTTATATATTCTAGGCAGCTGTGCCACCCTGGATATCTTCAAATATATTACTCAAATATAGTCATTACATTTTTTACTCATATAATTTTCTTGGTACATAAAAGTATATTTAATGTTTATAAGCAGTTATATGTAAGTACCTTCAATCTGTTTGAAAATTGTGACTATATTATTAGGATACTTAAGTATGTATGTGACTTTTATAATTATCAAATATTTGTGAGTACTTAGTATGGTATTATTAATTTTTTTTTCAGTACGCGGGCCTCACACTGCTGTGGCCTCTCCCGTTGCAGAGCACAGGCTCCGGACGCGCAGGCTCAGCGGCCATGGCTCATGGGCCCAGCCGCTCCGCGGCATGTGGGATCTTCCCGGACCGGGTCACGAACCCGTGTCCCCTGCATCGGCAGGCAGACTCTCAACGACTGCGCCACCAGAGAAGCCCTAAAATGTTTTTCTTATAATATCACAGGTGAGTATACGTACTGGGGAGAATAGAGTTCAGGAAACATTTCCTCAATGCCCTAAAAGCTGCTAACGTGAGGCACTAACCATTTTTCTTATTGAAAATAAATAAGTTGTCTAGTTTCATATGGAGTTTATGTCTGTAACGACTACCTATGGGCTCATGAATCATGAAAGGTAAAAACAGCAGAACATATGGTGGTTTTTGCATATTTTCTCCAGAGAGCCCATTTCGAAAGTTTTTCAGAATTTGTCTTAAATTTGCCAGCATTACTCATCCAATTTTCATGAAGAAAGAAAAATATCATTTTTTTCCTTCTTTTTAGAGATTGGAGAGGAAAACTGCAAAGTAAATTTTGGTATTATATGTATATATACACATTTGTATAACATTTTGTATTCTGCTAAAATATTAACACTATCTGAGCCTTCAGTATAACCATCTGATTAGGTAGAGTCTATTTATTATAAAGATTAGTAAACACAATTTTAGCACTAGGCATTGCCTTAGGTTTAGACTACATGAAAACTGGCCTGACCCTAACAAGTCATGAACAACTCAGAATCTTCCTTAATGAGCTCACAATGTCTCAGAAGTAGAAGACAGGAAAAATCAATAATCATATTACAATAAACTAAATAGATGTATAACACTATTAACAGTAGTCATCAGACCTTCTAATGTTCCTAAGCTTAATCATTACCTAATTTAATCATCACAATGCATTTATCATCCCTGTTACACAGTTGAAAATTGAGAGGTTAAATTATTTGCCCATTAGTAATAGTAGAACATAAAGACTAAGACCAATCCCACAATCTGACAACAGAATCCAAAATTTCTTGGAAAGGGACACTTGGTTTATGTTGAAATTACTTTTAGTGCCATGGAGGACAAGGTAGAAGGTAAATGTGAGGATAATAAGAGTGAAACACAAGCTGATTCTTGAAGTGTAACTAAGAATTTCATGTGAAGGTGGTGAGATACACATTGCAAACCAAAAATCAACTCATACACAGGTCTTGGATAATTATGACTTAGTCATTATTTGCTATGCAGTACAAGTAACTTATGTTTACAATATGTAAAAAACTGTGGTGAAAGTGGGGATGAAATGTTAGAGTGAGCTAAGTTATATGAATGGAAAATGTGTAATTACATGCAAAATTGACAGAACTTGGTGACTAATATGAAAAAGGTGAGAACCTTGAAATTATTGTTATATACTCTTATTGTCAATGTTTAACTCTAAAAGTGATATAGACACAGTCTTCCATTTAATCTTAATGTAATGTCTCCTTGCCTATAGTAATGTTGATATTTTAACCCAATAAAATATGCATGTACACTAATTATGACATATTGAACAAGTTTTCAGCATACATTTAAAGAATTCCTGATGTAATCAAGATATCTAGTATCCTTTACAACTACAAGTGAAGAAACAACCCAGAGCTTTCTTTTACCTTGCTCCCCAAGTATGGGAAAAATTTCTCAAAGATGGGAAACAAAAGACATATTGATGCCTTTGTTATCAAGCAGTACAACAGTAGCATTGAGTTTTTCTCTTATAGATCTAGATATTACAGAAATCCCATAGGTAATGTTCTGAAGATAGCATCACAAAATGGCAAATGTAAGTGGACAGATCTGGGATGCTCGGTCACCACGCCTGCATATGAACTGTTTTCGTATTGTGGCCCATGGCACTGTATTTTCAGTAAAGTCTGCACTCAAATAACTCTCTTACCCTCAAGTTGAGATCTATTAGTTATTGGTATCAGACTGGGAAACAGAATCAGCAAAGGTAAAATTAGCTTTACAGCAAAAAGTTTACTAGTGAGGTAGAGAGCCCCGATTTAATGACAAAATGTTCAGTGGGAAGATAAAGTATTTCTTCCACTGAACAACATAAGAAAAATTGCATAAAGCAAAGATGTTTTGTATCACAATTGCTGGTGTCATCATCATTTACCACCAGGTAGCAAAGCTCTTATAAAGCATTGGTAAATAAGACAGTGAAGCATTAGTGTAATAATAGAAAAAAAAAGCCCAGTAAAATAGAATAAAAGAGAAGCCAGACAGACATACACTTTACATGGTTAGCTCATGTGTGACAAATCTTCCACTGCAGTGAAATGTAGTATTTTTAAGAAATACTGTGGTTTCATTTAAATAGGTACACAGGAAAACAAAAATGTGACCCCTACCTCACACTAAACACAAAAATATATTCTAGGTAGGTTATAGATTTAAATGTGAGTAAAAATAGTTATCTCTTACAAGACAAAACATAGGGAAATATCTTCAAAATCTTGGAGTAGGAATTATTTCTTAACCAGGCCTTGAAAAGCAATAACCATACAGGAAAAGATAAGAGATTGGACTATATTAAGAATAAGAACTTCTGCTCATAAAAGGCATTTTATAAGAGTAAATACACAGGCCAAAGTATGGATAAAGTTATTTAAAAAATATATTTTTCTAAGAAAAGACTTATATCCCCAAATATAAGGAATTCCAATGTATTAATAATAAAAGGCAAATAACCCCACAAGAGTTGGCAAAAGAAAGGGATGACCCAAAACTTATATGCATACCATTATTAGTCATCAGGAAAAATGTATATTAAAGCAAAGTTAGGATTCATTACATACTCAACACGATGGCTAAAATGTAAAAGAAAAAATACCAAAATGTGATGAATGTGTTTAACAACTGGAGTTCATATATATTACTGTTTGGAGTGTAAACTGGTAGAACACCTTTGGAAAAGTTTGGTATTATCTACCATATTAAACATATGCACATCTGTAATATAATTATCTAGAATCAATATGTGTATATGCCTATAGGAGCATTATCTGTAACAGTTAGTGACTGGAAACTATCTAAATGCTTCTCATGAGTAGAAAAATAAACCAGTTATAGTTTATTTGAACAATGGAACACTATACAGCAAGGAGATTTTATACACTTAGTATATTAGCAACCATATGGATAAATCTCAAAAACACAGTGTTGAGTGAAAGAAGCCAAAGACAAAAAACTATATTCTTTACGATCCCATTACACAAAGTTCCGATATAGACAAAACAAGTCTATGTTGGGAGAATTCAGGATTGTGGTTGTGCTTGGGACATATTGACTGGTAGGAGACATTAAGGGTCTTTTGAGGTGTGGTGATGTTCGTTTCTGCATCTGAGTGGTGTTGATGCAAAGATGGGTTGATTTTGTGAAACTTCAACATGCTGTAATAGTTTGGATTATGTAGTTTTCTGATTGAATGAGTCTCATCAAATATTGACAATGGTTACTTAATTACCAAGTTTGTGGAATTTCTTTCTGCTTGTACTTTATTGTTTGAGTTTTACTATTGAGCATGCATTATCTTCTCAAAAACTATATATTATCCTTTTCATAGTTTATAACATTGTTTTTCTTCAAGTTTATCTATAAAATCAAGATGTTAACTCTGCTTGCAGACCGTTGTGCATTAATTGTTTTTCAAGAATGGGAGTTTTAGTATCTCTAATGGAGAGGTTGTCAAGACATTAGTTGGTTAATGTATCAGTAATAATGCAGAGTTTATGTTTATAGCCATTATGTCTTTTGATTTCAGTTAATGGAAACAAATGACAAACACTATTATTGGAGAATATATGGAAAAATTAAAAATGATGCTTTCATCTAATGACACTTTTTTTTTTTTTTTGGCGGTACGTGGGCCTCTCACTGTTGTGGCCTCTCCCGCTGCGGAGCACAGGCTCCGGACGCGCAGGCTCAGCAGCCATGGCCCACGGGCCCAGTCGCTCCACGGCACGCGGGATCCTCCCGGACCGGGGCACGAACCCACGTCCCCTGCATCAGCAGGCGGACTCTCAACCACTGCGCCACCAGAGAAGCCCAAATGACACTTTTTATGAATTGATGATGTTGTCTGATTTGTCATATACTTGCTTGTATAAGTGGATACTAATGTATAGACAAAAATATATTTCAGTGAAATGGTATTTAAAATGGGCTCTGTACTAAAGAATATCAAATAAGTATAGTTTCAACTTTATAGTGCTAGGAAGATACTTGTAAGAAAAACAGAAAAAGCAAGCAGTGAATCATATGGATATATCTATAATTTTAACAACAATCTACAGAAGGGAAGAACAGTGTAGGCAGGAGAAATTGCGTGAAAAAATCTTAGAAGATACTGTATTCAAACTGAAGATAGAATGATATGTACTTTTTAAATAAATGCAGAAGTCAACAAACTTTTTGTTTATAGGGTCAAATAGTAAATAGTTTTGGCTTTGTAGATGGTACAGTCTTTGTGACAACTACTAAACTCAGCATTTGTAGCACAAAAGCAGCCACAGATGATATGTAGACGTATGTAAACAAATGGGCAAGTCTGTGTTACAATAAAACTTTATTAAACAATTAGCAGGTGACAGACCAGATTTGACCCACAGGTTAGTTTTCAGACTCCTAAAATAGATTGCTATGAAACTTAAATTCTAAGTTTTTCGATTCTGATGTAAAAGGACTTTTTTTTTTGTGGTACGCAGGACTATTTTTATTATAAATTTTTAATTCTGCAGCATTAGGTAAAATGTAGTAAGATGCATTACTAGGTAATATCTTAAGCAGTACACATTAAGTATGGAGTTTTCCCTAAAAATATAGAAATACCGGGCTTCCCTGGTGGCGCAGTGGTTGAGAGTCCACCTGCCGATGCAGGGGACAGGGGTTCATGCCCCGGTCCGGGAAGATCCCACATGCCGC